>NC_055991.1:13597027-13902251 GCF_018446385.1 Zingiber officinale | reverse complement strand
CTGATGATATCCATGCTTATCGAGGCTCATGTAGTTGATGATATGCATGTTATTTGCGCCTCATGGAGGTTAATGATATGAATGTTTAATTGGGCTTTATGTGGTCTAACAGAATATGTTAAGGTCATGATGCATGGTTGTCTTAACGAAAATTATGAAAAATGACAATAATGATAAGGATTAATGAAAATTCTGTGAGGATCAAGGCCCTAGAGAGCCCTCGTTTACGAGACAAGGTCCCAGAGGGACACCAATACCAAATTCCCATATTTGGCCACGGTTCAATAACAAGAGTTGCTGACGCTCCGCCACCTGGTACCATAGTTATACACATTGATCAAACAAATAAAGGATAAAGGATATATGATGTACCTCCACCCATGAATGATATATGATAAATGCGAAAGGATAATGTTATATAATATGATGGATTTAAATAATACATGAAATGATATGTGATGCTCAAGGTTTAATGTTTTATGGTAGATGCTTACACTCTTGTTTACTTGTTCTTTGATGATAAATTTCAAGTAGAGGTAGATTTAATGATACATGCGACTATTTATGTAATTCTTGCTATGGTGGTTTGGAGATGCTGAGTTAGACTCATTAGGTTGGGTTTATGGCAGGTGAAGAAACTGATGACGTTGGAGGCTCGGATCCTTAACCAAACTGGACTGGACAGTACACTCCTGAGGACCTTACAATTCCGCAAATAAATAGTATTTATGATTTAGAGAGAATAAAATAGTATTAAATTCAGACTTTTGGGATGTTTGACTAATTTAAAACTTTCCTTTCTTTTTGGTACCGGTGAAGGGTTGAATGCAGAGGTGAGGTGTGGTTTATTATTTGCAGTCGATTTGATTTTATTTCAATGGAATGATATATGGTGCATAGGATGAAAAAAAAATTAAAAAAAAAAACTTAAGGTCATTTCAATAAGTTTATTAAAGTTATTAATAATTTCAAATCAACTCCTACCTATAGTGGGGATAACCTTTAAAGTCTTACTTACACCCTAATAAAATTCTCATTAATTATATATTTTAATTATGAAATATATAATAAAAAAATTTATTTATTTACTTACAGTATGAGAGTCTCATGATCCCTTATTTTTTCCTTTTTTAAAAAAAAATCATTTTTTATATTTTAAATGTTTTAGTTTTAATTAATATGTTTTATTTTTAATTAATATATTTTATATTTAAAAATATACCAAAATCATATTGCCACATCACAATAGGTAAGGTACTAAAACCGTAACGTTTCGAACCAAAATTCCAATACGGCTCGAAATTTTAAACTATATTTTAAATTATGTAAACTTTAAATGTTTACAAGGTATGCATGCTCCTATTGGCTTTCCTAAGAACCTATAGACATGATACTTCTCACGGTGGGAGAATCCACCAACAAACTAACATGTTCACCATCCCTTCAACCCCTCACCCATAATGCCTCCAAATAAGCCCTCTTCCAATAACTATAAAATGCCCATTAAAAAAAAGAAAAACAATTCTATCAACATGTACTATTAATGCAATCATGCCCTAAGTAGTTGTGTTCAACTATATTCTTTTGATTTGTTTAGTAAAAGGTGTAAGTTAGATTTGTTGGTACAATTTGTGTGCGCATCATGGTTTAAAGTACCGAATCATTCCGCCCGAAACTCACGAATTTTACCGTTCCGACGAGGGACCGGCACCGGCACCGGCACTGGCAAGTGATCGAGACAGCACGCGACCAACACAGCACGAGGTCGTGAAGTTCGGATCGTCATCGCATGTGTCTTCGCGTGCGTCCAGTTGCGGCACAGTGCGCGACAGAAGGAATCGATTGGATTCCTTCTATCAATCACGAGATCACTTTAATCCGGGCAAAAACATTATATAAACGACGAAAACTTACCTAGAAGCATTAGCGATGGAGATTGGGTCAGTGTGGCGAGGCGGCGAGGCAACGAGGCAACGACGCGGCGATCACATTTCCTCGGCAGGTAACGAAGTAAATTTTCATTTTAAAAGTAGAGAAGCTGCGATCAAAATCGCGAGCAGAGCAGAGGGGGATGGCAACAGAATCGCGACGATCGCGAGAATAGGGTTTTTTTTAATAAAAATTCTAATATAACGATTTTCATTAAAACCGTTATATTGAAATAAAAGATTTATTTATATGTTATAATTTATAACGGTTATAATTATTATAACAGTGTTATATTAAATTTTTATAAATATTTACATATATAATTATATAATGTATTATTATTATATATATATATATATATATATATATATATATATATATATATATATAATTTCTAATTAATTATGATATAAACGATAATTATATATCTAAATTAATATTAATTAAATAAATTGTCAATTAACTAATATAATTATAATATATAAATTTATTTTTATAAATAATAAAAGTATTTAGATTTTAAATTCATATTTGTAATTGATTAAAAATCAAATTAAAATTACATACATAAATATGTAATAAATTATTTTAAATATGCATAATTTCTAATTAATTATTATATAACTTATAATTAACTAATATAATTATGACATATAAATTCATATTATTATTATTTATTATTAAAAATATAAAAAATAAAAATATTTTAATTAAAAACTTGGAATTTATAATTTATTAAAATTAAATATTAAATTAATTTTATAAATAAAAATAGCCTAATTTTAAAATAATTTAAAAATCTATAAATAATTTAAAAATCTTATAAATGATTCAAAAATTAAAATAAATTTGAATCATTTAAATAAATTTAATTTTTCTGTAATATAAATTATAGTATTTAATTATTTAATATAAAAATTATATAGAATATTTATAAACAAAATTATATAGAGTAAATTATAATTTAAATAGATGACCAATTTCCTTTATGAGTTGGAGTTTTAAAAAATTAACTTAATTTTGACTATTTTTTAGTATCGAAGTTTATATTCCTTTATTAATCTTTAATTTTCTAATTAATCCCTTAATATTATCTTAAGTAAATTAAATTAAATTAGTCAAATATTAGTAATTTGATCATTTATGACCTAAAATTTATTTAGGCATGTTATAACTCGCATTTTCTTTTCACTTATTTTATACATAATTTTAGTCATTTTTTGCTAATTTTTCATTTTTTTTTATTAAACTATAATGTATTTTTCTTAAATAACGAATTAGTATATTTTTATAAATAAATAATTAATTAAGTGAACTAATAATTAATTTATATAATTATATATAAATTAATATTTTAAAATTATTTTTATATTAAATACAAATAAAATCCATCAAAAAAATCTATTAAAATTTATCTATTAATTATTTAATATCTAAATATTTTATTACATGTATACTTAAAGAATTTAATTAGTGATATCTTAGAAAATTTTATGAGAAAAATAAATTATTTATGAATTGAATAAATAATTTAAATTTTTTATTTATTAACTAAATTATAGTAAATTTTATCTATTAATTATTCTCTATATATATCTAAATTAATTATTTCATGTTAACTTAAATAATTTAATTTGTGATATATTAGAAAATTTTATAAGAAAAATTGTTAAACATATAACAAATTATTTAAATTATTTATTTATTAACCATTTTTTAAAAAATATATAATTTTAGATGTTTTGAATAAATGTAGCTTTAAAATTATATATAAATATATAAATAGTAATTTTTATTATATATGGTACAAAATATATAAACATATATTATATAAATTAATAGATAATTAATTAAATTGATAATTAATAATATAATTATCATATTTATTAATTAAAATTTTAATTTTATTAATTATTATAGTTATTAATATTTACATTTTTATAACGCATAAGTAATGGCACCAAAACAATAATCTTATGATCCAGCTTAGAGATATGCATGTCGATTAGAAAATTGATTTAATTGGCAATGTTTGCATTGCGATATGATTGGACGTGGCGGTGGAATCACGCCTAAAATATCTTGCTAGTGGATATTCAGATGTCTCTAAATGTGCAAAAATTTCTCAAAAAATTCGTCGTGTAATGAAAGACGAACTGGATGGCAAAAAGGAATTAAAGCATAAATAACAATAATGCAGGACCGGCCCTGAGACATGTCACCGGGGGCAATGGCCAAGGGACCCCCAAATTTGACATGCATATATAATATATATTATATATACTTAGATTGTTTTAATAAAAATCTAAAAAATATTTGATTGGATTATTTTAATAAAGGTCCAAATATATATATATTGTTGAATTTTTTAATAAAGGTCAAAAAAAAAAAAAAAAAAATATATATATATATATATATATATATTTTCTATTAAAATTTAAAAAAAAAATCTAAAAAAAAAAGAAAGGAAAAAACAGAAGGAAAGTAAACGATCCTTTTTTCCCTTTCCAAGATTTTATTTCTTGTACAATTCTTTCTTCATTAGTTTATTTACAGAAGTCAAGACTCTAAAGAGTAAAGTATGAATCTCGAACGCTAATTTCCTCCTTTCTTCTCCTTTGAATCTCTTCTAATTAAATTAGAAAAGTTTATTAACTTTAGTTTCATCAACATCATCATTCATCAATATATAAACTTACAACGTAAGTTACCTACTTATCTATATTTTTTTCTTATTATCAATATTCAATATTGATTTTTAATATTGTATTGGAGTCAATATTTTATGACTTTTTTATATATTTGAAAGAGTTTAAATAAATCATCCCAATTTTAATCATCATAGAATAATTTATATCGATTGCTTCAAGCACAAATCAAGCTTTATTATCCTTTGACTATTATTTTCACTGTTTGTGTTTGTTCAATGTTGGCTTTGTTGCTAATTTTGTGTGTTTTATTTTTACACATGAAATTTGTAATACAAACATGTTTCTAAAAAAATATCAATCTTGGAATTAGAAAAGAAACAAAAGAAAAAGAGTGGAACAGATTATTAAAACTCACAAAGGTGTTCTTTGTAAATTTTTTAAAGCTTATTCTTCAATTAAAAATTCAGTTGATGAATTGCAAGAAGAAAGTCATAACAAATGAGTAATAATCGAGTAATCAAGAAAAATTAAATAATCATGTAACAAGTGAGTAATAATCGAGTAATCAAGAAGAATTAAATAATCATGCAATCAATGAGAGAGAAGAATTGAGAGAAAATGATGATCATAATCATGCAACGAATGAGCAGAAAGAATTGAGAGAAAATGATGATCATAATTGATCCTGTCCGAACGCTGAGTCGACGGACGCTAGGGACGTGGCGCTCTCCTCTATCTCCTACCAGTTGCACAAATCTCCGGCGAACCTGCAAGGAAGTCGAGCCAGGAAGGGGTTCCCAGCGACGACCCTCCGACGCTCAAGTCAAACAAGAGGAAAATGATGAAGTGGCTCCCAAGATGATAGATTGCGTGCCTCCGGCGAAGTCTGAGGGTTCTTATATAGAGTTGTGGGGAGGCTTATGCACACCTACCGAGGCGTACACGTGTCCTTTACCATACCCTAGTATGGGCTTACCAGAGGAGCATGCCTGACACCATACTGCTACAGTCCGAGCACCTCTCTGATGGGACAGCAGAACCTTCCGTCGTAGGATTCTGCGTATGGCTTGGTCATCAAACATGTCTCGCTGTCGAAGATGTTTTCCAACGCCCCTCGTCTCTTTTCTCGAGCCGAGCGCCCATCCACTGGCAGTATCGTCCGACCGGCGAGTATCGGTCCGACCGAAGATTTCACTCCATCGCGCTTCTACCGAGATCGCTCTTCACAGATTGCCGCTACGCCGACCGAGCGGCTACCCGCCGCCCGCCACCCTATTCACCACGAGCGTTTAACCCGACTCCCCGTCGTTTCGATTCCCCGACCTGCTCTACGGCCGACCCAACCTTCTCCGATCGGACGGACCTCACGTCCTTTCGACTTCCGACCTCCACGGTCATCGCTCCCACGGGGTCCCTTCACATCACATGTCTCCCTTCAAGTCTAGTCGAACGAGGCGATTAGCCCGACTGACTAGAATGCGAGCCTAGCTATAAACTATCCTCCGCTCGGCCTCCACGGGGGTAGCTATGACCTTAGTCAACGGCAACATTCCTCGGATCTCTTCGAAATTTGCGCCAATCTCCGTCATTAAGGTCGAGCATGTGCCCTGTGCCTCATGAAGGCGCTCATTAAATGCACTCTAGTGGCCATCGTACGACGGCGGCGTCGCGGGCGACGAGACCGAGGCGGTTTCAAATGGACGCCCGATAACGCCCTTGGTTTTTGCGACCTACATCCGACTACCGAGGTCGCTCGAGCCCAACCCTATAAAGCTTTCGCCTTCTTCCTCCGCCGCATTCTTGCTGCGCCAAGCTTTCCGCTGCTGCCGTGATCCCGCTGCTTTCTTCCGCGACTTCTCGATTCTTCCTTCGATCTCGCCTGCCTCGAAGGTCCTTTTCGCCATCTTCTTTCATTTTTGTTTTCCTCGCTTTCTTCTCTTCGCTCGCCTCCCGTTACGATTCGTCCTCTCTAAGCTTTTCTTTCGCCCATCTCGCCTCCTTTCCCGCCGCTTAGGGCCACTCTTCTCAACCTCAAGACCCAGCCCTCGCCCGTGGTATACCACCACGGAGTCGCTCGATCAAGCAACGATATTCTAATGGACAATTGACATCCCTCCGACTTCAACTTATCTTACCTCCCTCCGCCTGCCACACAAACCGTCACGAGCTATCCGTGTTTTCCGCGATCAGCTAATAGTCGGTCCGCTTTCCACTCCATCCCTTTATCGTAGGTCCGTAATTTTTCGACATTCCGCCTAAGCTTAGTCCCTAACACCTTCCGCTTTTATGCGACGTTGTTGTCTTGTTCGTAATCCACAACATTCCTCCTAACCGAGGTCTTCTACTATTTTTATTATCCCTAAACAACCGAGCGGGTACTTACATGTTTCGTGCCTCGCCCTGCTTAGTCTTTTTAATAACCGCCTCTTCCAATAAACATCGAAAGAGTACTACTTATCTTCGCCTTCCCGAACGGGCCTCCTTCCGAACCATGGCAAGTCGGACCACCAACTCCCCGAGCTAAAGAGGTTCAAGACCACCGGACTATCTTCACGCCAACACGCTAGCCGGTCCGAGGCTCGACATCAACAAATTCTTACCCGAAGGGGGTACATACGTCAGATCCGACTGAGTCCGTGGAGCATTTCTGAAGAATTTTAGATGTCATTCGCCTTGATAGCTTCGATTCCTTTCCTTTATATAGGAACATCTGGAGAGATTTTAAGAGGAAAGCGGCGGCGCTCGAGGCCGCAGCTGCCAAGGAGATGGAGTTGCGTGTCATTGAGCCGGTCGGCTCACACGAAGGGGAGAGCGAGATCCACGAGGAGTCGGCCGCTCAAGCCTCTCCCCGGGATGTGGCAAGAGGGGCCACCCCCAGCAGGGGACCAACAGTTCAGGAGGAAGGCTCCGCTCAGGAGGAAGAGCGCCCTCTCCGACAAAAGAGGCACTGAACGGAGACACCACTTCGATCAGCCACTTCAGCGGTCCAGCCGTCCGAACGGACCACCACCGATTCTCGCGGCAAAGCCCCAGCGGTGGAGGCGATCTCGTCCGATCGGACCCCATCCCAACTGGACGCGTCCGCAGACCCCCTCGAGGCCATACCTGTCAGCGCCCTTCCGCCCTCTCCCCGCCAAGTCCAACGCTCGGCCATTTTGTCTCAGTTTTCTGCACCGGCCTCCGATCCTTCCCCAGCTTCCGCTCAGACGACTCCCGGTCGGCGCCTTACCATCAGGGTCTCCCTGCATCTTCCCACCGAAGAGTTGATGCCCGAGTCCGATCGGCCAACCGCACCTGAGCACATGATCACCATGAAGGGGCCCCTAGCCAAAATGTGGGTCGACGCTCGGGCACGTGTCGCGATGATTCCACTCGGCAATCTGGCCAACAGCCATATGCAGCAGGCCACTGGGGTAAGTGTGTTTTCTTTGGAGTCTTCTACGCGCTTTCTCCGATCGGCTATTAATGATTTTATTTATGTCAGAGATGGGTAGAGGAGATCGCTATCTCCAATCGTCTGGCGATGGTGGACGAAGAGTTAAAGACACTAAGGAGTTCGGGCGTTGCGCCCTCCTAGGGTCCTTCATACGCCGAGCTGCAGAAAGAGCTCAAGAAGGCCCAGGATTTGTTGGAGGCGGAACGGAAGAAGACGGCCGATCAGGCCTATGCTCTAGCAGAACTTGAAAGACGGGCGAAGACACTCGATCGAAAAATAAGTCTTGCCACCGATCAGAAGAAGACGGCCATCGCCGATCTGGAGAAGAAAAACGTCGAGGCTCGAGGCCTGGAGCAACAGGTTAAGGAGCTGACGGAGCAGTTGGCCGGCGAGAAGGCGGCCCGATCGGATGAGGTGACGAAGCTTGAGGCTGCCTTGCAAGAACACCAGGCAGCCGCCGATGCTTCCCGAGCGGCCCTCAAGGAATATCAGGAGGCTGAGCCAGGCCGGATCGCCGCCTTAAGGCTAAATTATATCCGTTCGGACGAATTCTCGGATAAAGTCTGCGAACGGATGTACACTGCCTTTGAGCTTGCTATGACTGCCACAACAACCTACCTGAAGTCCAAGGGTCAGCTTCCCGACTCCGTCCTCATCCCGGCCCAAGACCAAGCGACGATCCTCAGCACCATCCCAAAGGACCTTTATGATTTCCTGGAATGAAGGCATTTTGTAACCACTCCTATCGGCCTTAACGGCCTCTAATGATATGTTATCCTCTTGCTTGCTTTTTCTTTTGCTAATCAATACGCGTGATGTCCGCTCGGCTCACCAACTACCATCGTTCACGTTCCTTCACTTCTCGTTATTCGCCTCTCATCCCGCCTCTCTTGTGTTTGAACGGGATTTTTCACGAAGTATTTTGTATAGCTAGGCCGCTCGGCTGAATATATCTCGTTTCGCAAATGGAATTTTCGCTAGATGTTTACGGGGTACTCTTGGTAATCCGCCCGCAGACACTGGTCACGGACCCGCTTAGTGAATACATGCATAGCTTTAACGGAATTATCAGAAACAAGACATTTCCAATGAGGGTTTATAGTCGCGGCTCGACTCTCGTTGTCTCTCGATATTTAACGTCGGAGATCGACTGGCCTCCCGAGGGTTTATAGTCGCCGGCTCGACTCGATATTTAACGCCTGAGCTCGACGGTCTTCCGACTGAGGGTTTATAATGCCTCCGACTCGATATTTAACGTCGGAGCTCGACGGTCTTCCGACCGGGTTTATAGTCGCCGATTCGACTCTAGATATTTAACGCCTGAGTCGACGGCCTTCCCATTGAGGGTTTATATCGCGCCCGACTCGATATTTAACGTCGAAACTCGACGGTCTTCCGACGGAGGTTTATAGCCGGACTCTCGATATTTAACGTCCTGAGCTCGACGGTCTTCCGATCCGGCCGACGATGCCCTATACTTGCGCTAATTTTCCGATTTTTACTCCCCGCATTTCAAGTATACAACGGAAAGTATACAAGATACATTACATCAGCACCTTTCACCCTCCTTTAAGGCCGGAGGTGGTTCACACCATGGTCGATCCAGCTGCCATCCGCCTTCATCCTCCAAATATAGCACCCGAGCTGAGCCATGACTTCAAGGCCCGCCCAAGGAGCCCTGCCAACGTCCCCGACCGGCTTTACTTTCTTCCACACTAGGTCGCCGACCTGGAATGCTCTAGGGATCACGCGCCGGTTGTAGTTCTGCTTCATTCTCTGCCGGTACGCCATCAGCCGGACGGACGCCTTGGCTCGCTTTTCGTCGATCAAGTCTAACTCCATCTTCCTCCGCTCGGCATTGTCGTCATCATAGTTCTGGATCCGGACGGACTCTACGCCGACTTTAATTGGGATAACTGCTTCGCCGCCGTACACTAAATGGAATGGCGTGACGCCCGTTCCCTCCTTTGGGGTCGTGCGGATAGCCCATAGGACGCCCGGTAGCTCGTCCACCCAGATTCCTCCTATGTGGTTAAGTCGAGCCCGAAGAATTCTGAGGATTTCTCGGTTGGTTACTTCAGCTTGGAACGTCATGGTCGCCCAGTTCCAAATAATAAATTCAATGAAATCACAGAAGAACTGCACCAACTGGAACAACGTGCAGCAATACAAGCCATTAATGCGCTACAACAACTCAGACTCATCCACTCTCTAAAACGACAAGAATGCAATAAGTGCAGGGGAAAGGATAATTGGTGGAATGACTGGTACCCAGTTGTAAAGCAATGCGATGAGCAACTTTCACAAACAGCATATCTTCTACAAGATTACGTATCTAGGATGAGGAATTTCAAAGTCTAAAGCAGCGGACATGATGGACCCAACGAATCGACTACTCAAGCTTTACTTTAGTTAAAGTAGATTCTCGTGAGCTGTAAACATCTGCTTTATAAAAGTAAGTAGTGTGTTGGACGTCCTAAAGAAATACTGGACCGTCCTTTATAGGATTCCCTCTTATCTTCTTATCACCAGATGTGTCGATGAGGCCCAATGAGCACCCGACGTCGGCTATAAGAAAGGAGGTAGTTTCCTCTTGCAGGGCATTCAAGCATCAACTTGAGCCTTACTTGAGGGTTTCTCTCTTCTGTAAAAGTTTGGAGTGTGTGTTTCTTTCAATAAAAATGACGTTTCTCCTCACTGCGCGCTCTCTCTACGGTATGACTTAGCACAGTAAGAAATTTGTGGCACCTTGATTGTCAATACCTATTTTGAGTTTAACACTTTGAAAAGCATTGGATTTCTATTGTCAATACCATCTGCAATCATCTTTTTTGGTGTAGTGCAACAATTTGAGCCAATATAAGAATTTGAGCCAATATAAGATACCAACTATTCTGGGACATGAAATTTCTGAATTTGTTGCATGCTACTAACTTTCAAAATGAAGCTTAAATATGAAAAATAAGTCAATGAACTATCTATGCAGCAAATTTCAGGGCTATGTATACTAACCTTATCAATGATATCTATGGTGCTCCATGGTGAGCGAACAAAATAATTAAGAATCTTTGGGCCTTTAGGCCCATTGCTACCAATGAACCACTTTAGGAAAGGAAACATCATAGCTGCCATATCAAGGATGGAAGTGAATGTGTTCTCCAATATGATAGCAGAAACCTGGAAATAGAAATTATAATTATGATTCAAGACCTTCAGATAATCTTCAGGAGTTGAAAATGTGCAAAAGATTAATACAAATTCCAGATCTAATCCAGAACTTGAGCTTAAAAAAACATGTTAATCCAGTATTGACTTAGGAACTATGAAACATAAAAAAGCGCACTGAACGTTGAATCAGAGTGACATGGATGTCGAATTACAAGTCTTAAGTCCGATGTACTGAAACAAAAACTAGGATAAATTCCAAATAGTGCCTTCAATCTTCCACATTACAAGTAGAAAGTAGCTAGATAATGGAATAGAGAAAGTAAGGTTCAAAATCTTGAAGAGTGTCAAAGTTTCAATCATTTAATAGAATCATATTGTTTCGGTATCGTACTGACTTTTTGATGCATGATGCTGATAACGGATTGGAATTGAAGAGGAGAAGAAATATAGGAAGGAGATATTGTCTGTGTGGAGTGATTTTAAATTACTGAAACATAGCATTCTAGTTCATGCATATCTTTCCAATCAAAGACCAAAAATCAACACAAACAATGTCTCCTTCCCTTGTTTCATCTCCTTTCTTCTTCAACCTCTAATTTGTCACCGGCACAATGCGTATCTTTCTAGTCCAAAACTTGGCACAACTCGAGATTTTGAACTGTCGAGTGGTATCGAGTTTCGGTGATTTACCGGAACGATGCATTTCGACCATTTCTCTAGGTACAATATGAGATTTTAAACCATGAGAGAGAACATTTTGATTATACCTACTAAGAAAAGTGACAACAAATTAAGAGGTAATTGTCAAACACTAAATGAAAAAAAAGAGATTTCCTTCACATAAAAAGAAAGGAGAATAAATAATCAGTATTGGATCAACATAATATCTGCAAAGGGCAATAACCTTGTCAGGATTATTCCTCGCGAGCATAGCTCCAACTGCACCACCTAAAGATCTTCCAAAGACCACTATTCTTGATGGGTCAATATCAGTTCTCTGACTAAGATGATCTAAAGCTGCCTAATTATGAAAGCAAAGTCTTGCTAGTCATAATTAATAGTCTCATAACAGAAATCACAAAAGAGGGGGAAAATAAAAAGAACGAACCTGGGCATCCTTTATAATGCCATGTTGTGATGGGTAGCCATCACTTTCCCCATACCTGTTCAATCATGCATACATATACACATTGACTATATTAGGCAAGATTGGGTAATGATTGATTTTAGTTCCATATCAGAACAAATTTAATAAACCAAAATAAAATAAAAGATGGTATCTGTAAAGAATACCCTCTATAAGAAAGCATGAACACATTGCAGTGAAGCCTCTGCATCATTATCCGTACAAATTCAAGACGGTGAGCAATATCTAAGCAGCTAAGTCAAGGCATCTAAGAAATATATATATCTAGTATATATGTAATTGCAAGATATAGACAGTTTGAGATGTTTAGGATACTGCCAGCATTTTCTTGGAAGAAAAGAACTGTTGGGCCTGTTGAACAATTGAAGCAACATAAATAATTTGTAGGTAAAAACCTAATCATACTTATTTAATTGAAAATTAAGTAATTAAGAAAAACAAAAGAGGTAAACTGGCAAAAGATTAACCGATGAAAGATATATAAAGCACCACTTCTAACAATTGAATGAATAACTTTATTTCTATGAAATATATCAACATGAACCTACAGCACTAAATAATTTTACATAGAGATACTTTATATAGGTCTTAATACTTTTTTATGAGTTTGTTATAATGGCTCATTTTTATGGGAGAGAGGAGAAGGAAAGGGTATTCTCAGCCCCACCAGGAGTGGGCTCCACAGAACTGAAGCCACACAAGTCAAGCTTTGGATTAGACAAAAGGATGGTTTGCACTTTGCTAAATCTACTACTACTCTTCCCAGAAGTTGCCTTGAGGAGTTGGATTTATCTAGAAAATTCTGAAAATGTCATCAACTAGACACTAGTTGTCAACACTCGAGATGCTTGATCTTTGGGTGTCATCGATTCTCTCCAAGTCTGATCGCTATCATTGTGTATATGGCATTAATTGCATGTAGTTAATGTCCATTGCTTCAAGTTTGAGACTTAGGCCAACCATGCCGTGCCACACAATTGGCTCGTAGATATTGTATTATAACTGACATGGGTCATGGTAGATGAATGATCAACTCATCCATATAAATGCAAAGGACCACACTATGAACGCTTAACCTGGGCTGGGAGTTTGGACGCTTTCCACCATGTTCGGACCTCCAACTACTTAGACTCCCTTCTTCAACCTTCGCCCTTGTTGAGTCTTGTCTCATCATCAACCTCACTCGTTATTACCAACTTAACAAAGCCTCAAACCCCACCCAAGCAAAGACCATGACGTAGGGAATAGGAGTGAACAAAAATTCATGAAAATTCTTAATCCCATGGTCAAGTTCCTCTAAGGAATCCTCCCATAAAAGATTCTCTCTTTCGAGTCCCAAACTTTGTCTACCTAGCTAGTGAACTAGCAGAGACTCAAAGGGAGTACATAGTCCACCTTTTGTGAGTATCGTCAAAGTAGCCACCTCGATGCTACTCATCTTGCATCTCGGATGTCTCATACCATCCTTCTCTGATTTTGAGGTAGGAAGATCCGAAAATTTTTATTATTACTATTGGTAATTTTTATTTTTTGGTGATTTTTGATTTTTTGGTATTTTAGGTTTTTTTGATAATTTCTATCTTTTTATATTTTGAGTTCGTTTAGGAATTTTAGGATTGTTAATAATTTTTTCTTTCTTTTAGAATTTATTTCCTTTCTTTACAAGCTAGGAATTGTAGTCCATATATTAAGATTTCTTTCCTTTATTTGAATCTGAGGATCTAGAGTTTATATAAATATGTGTTTAGCTGTTTGTGGAAGATTTTCTATCTTTTTGTATTTTAAGTCTGTTTAGAAATTTCAGGATTTAGCCCGGTGCACAAAGCTCTCGTCATGCGGGATCCCGGGGAAGGATCCATTGTACGCAGCTTTACCCTACTTTTTGCAAGAGGCTGTTTCCAGGATTCAAACCCATGACTTTCACATGGCAACAACTTTACCGTTACGCCAAGGCTCCCCTTCAAATTTCAGGATTGTGAGTCTATTAATAATATTTTCTTTATTTTAGAATTTCTTTCCTTTCTTTACAATTTAGGAATTGTAATCCATATATTAGGATTTCTTTCCTTTATTTGGATCTAAGCATTTGGAATCTATATAAATATGTGTTTAGATGTTTGAGGAATAATCCTCGATTATTAAATATTCCACTTTGTTGCTTTTGTAATTGTTAGTTTCCTCATGGTTAGAGCCAACTTACTATTGTCTAACCAAGCTTGGAGATGCAAAGTTATTGAATCAATAAAATAGCTTTTCTTTCTTCCATGCTTGTGTTTTTCCATCTCTTTGGTGCAACGAACAATCCTGTGCTAAGCATGTGGAGAACTCATTACACTTCAATAGTCACATTCGCACTTAAATCGTGTGCTAAGCATGTGGACGGCTCATCGCACTTCAATAGAGTCTTTTAAATCTAATCCCGCATTGAGCAAGTAAATGTTTTAATGTATCAATGGTTGTTAGGCTGGGGGTCTTTTAAATATACTCTTACACTCAAACGAGTTGATGTTCAGACGTATTGCCTATGCTTGGATGAGGATTCGCAGAGTCATCCTTATGATTAGATAGGTAAACATTTTGACATACCACCCTTGCTCAGATGACCTCACACTTAATGAGTAGACCTTTCGAAATAATGCCTACACTAAATTGGGAATTCTTCAAGTCTTGATGTACATTCATACTAAAACAATGGTTCTCAGATTTTTACTTTGTATTTAGGTGGGTGAATATTTGGCGTATCAACATACAGAATGTGATCCACACAATAAGTAGATGGACATCTTACCCGCACGTTGATCTTTTGAATTTGGCATCGCTCTAGGATAAGTAGATCTTTCATTAAATCGTTTCACCCGTCTGATTCCCTGTGTTCAGCCTCGTTCTTAAACAAGTGGATCTTTCAACATATCATTAATGCTAAGACAAGCTTCTTTGAGACTACCCTAGGCTCAAAGGGTTGGACATTTCGACATCTTGCCCATGCTCAAACGTGCATTCTCTAAGCTCGAATGGATATATAGACATATTGTGTATGCTTACATGATATGACCTCAGTGTTGCCTCTTCAGATGGCCAACATGGTTATCCCCATGCCACATCATATGGGTAGCAACCCAATTCAATCAGACAGCACCCCAAGTCATGCCCCAGTCTAGCACTACCATATAAGACTTCTTTGTGTGTCAGTTTCTTCCTGATCCGGATCATAGGAGAGGGCGTAGAGGGGATTAGGGAGAAAAGAGAGGGCATATGCGTCATTTAGGAGGTGGAGGGTTAGAGGGGCATTGAGGAGCCGGTTCGTGAAAAAGAGGGAGGTGTGCAAGGGGAGGGGTTCGTGATTTTGCCGCCACCATCAAGGAGACGCCTCCTTCTCCAGCTCACCGCCACGCTTCTTCTTCTCCTCTCCTCCTTCGCAGCCCTCAGCGGCATAGCAGCTCCTTCGCTGCAGCCTCACAGACAGCGCCTCCCTGCTAGCTCCACAAGACACCTTCGCTGGTAGCCTCACAAGACAAGCCTCCTGTAGCCTCACAAGACAGCGCGCCCGCTGCAGCCTCCAAGACAGCGCCTCCCCGCAGCCTCAGCAAGACAGCAGCCTCGCCGCAGCTCACAAGACAGCGCCGTAGGCAGCCTCACACGCAGAGCAGCCCTCCGCACTTACCGCAGTCCCGCGCCACTTTGCCTAGTGTTCCGCCACGCCGCTGTCACATTCCGCCTACGCTGTCACATTCCCGCCCACGCGCTGTCACATTCCTACCGCGAGCCGATGTCGTGACGCCGCCGTGTCGTCGCTGTATTCCGATCAGGTGTCACCTTCGATCCATGCCACATTCGGCCCGCTGGTGACTGCTCAGCCCCTAGATCGTGAGGTTCTGAACTGGTTGAGAGAACCTACTCAGTGCATTCTTAGGGAAAGGATTGCATGTAGGCATGAAGAATTTGAAACAATAAAAGACATCTTTCTTTAAAATTGCACCAAATAACGCAACCGCTGACCGCCAAGCAACACGAGGGCATCGTTCATGATCGAATCACATGGGTCACACGGAGCGTCTGGCGAACAGAATCGCCGATCGCTATAATGAACACACGAATCGCATGGGTTCCATTAGCCCCGATTTTGAAAGACCCCAAGGCAAGGCACCGATCCACGGTGATCGCAAAGAACAGTCTCCAACCGTAGCAGGCCTGGCACAATGCAGGACGATCTGAAAGAAGAAAACTTCTGCCCGTCGCGAAACTGACAGACGAGGCAACAAAAATGGGCTCAGATATAATCAGTACGTCTGACCAGTCAGAAATATTACGAACGGCACACCAAGTCCTCACCTTCGAACCAGAATCACCGACCACGAAAACAGCCAGTCAATCAAAGAGACCAGCCCCACATCAACTCAAAGTCCCAGCTGTCAGTATATCCGCAACTTAAACGTATCCAAGAGTTAACGATCCACTGGTGCGAGAACGTACCATGAGGTCGAAAACCCCACCAACCGCGAACGCACCCACACCAGGCCGACATCTTCAGAAATACCCAATAGCCTGTTTATTAACCGTTCTGTTCCAAGATTAAACAGGCAGATAGAAATCTTCCACATAAAGCCACGAGAGTTTTATAACAAAGCTGCTACCTGGGGTCGACCTCAAGAACCTTCCCGACTATAAAGGTATCAGCAAAGATCTTCCGATAAACGAACAGCATTCAGCTTTGCTCAACACCGTGCGAGCTCGAAGAGTGGTCACAGTGTCACAAAGAGTTCAACCAACCACCCGGTCAGCAGCAGGTCTGCAGGATCCAGCCATTCTCCTCAGGCGTTAAAAGCACTAAAAGGCAGTTAAGATTTACATCCATTACCGAAGACAAGCAGCAGTAACGCCCACATCGTAGTCCTGCCACAACAGGCGATTCTGAGATCATCAACAGCAACCCAGCGACATCACAGCATTGCCGGAGCAAGGCGAGCTGCAGAAAACCCACCCAGATAAAGACCCTGACTGCATCAACCCAGTAACTGATAAGACTGCACCATAGACGCCCGCAGTTCCATTCCCACCCAGAGCATGACCCATGGTGCGCGTGATGATCTGAGGAGCACCATTGAGCAATCAAAGATTAGACACAGAGTTGCTGGTCTCCACCTGCAGTGGTACGCCGCCTGTTGCCGGGCGTAATCTGCCTCAGCACCACCATGACATCGGCCAGAGCCTTGAGATCATTGCAGGGATCGTTTTCAATAACCAGCAGACTGACAGGAACAGTTCACAGTTATCCCCGACACGCCACTTCGATTTCTGCCAGAACAGCAGTATCACACGCCAGATACGAAATCGAGGAACGGAGAAGTTAACTCATCGACAGGACCGTAGTTCACCCAACGGGCTGCCACGGCGCAGAACGCCGCAGATCATTTAGTCACGGTGTCATAACACCAGGACGTCCCAGACAAACCGATTGAGGACGTCCACCGCCACTGCCCACCCAACACTGCAACGTCAACGGAAGCGTCAACACTGGGCGACCACCATCAGCGCGATTCATCCGACCCACCCCAACAGGGCGCGACGAACCGACGGATGAAGAGGTCAGCAAGACATCTCAGCAGTATCTGGTGAAGAAGATCCTGGTCAGCGACGCTGATTTCTGCCCGACTCACCAGCAGAACACCACGCCCCAGCTTGACACCTCTGGGCAGATCTGCCACTGCAGCACAGTCCCCAACGTCACCATCGCCACGGCGGAGGACCGACTGAGGCAAACATGGCCGCCACCACCAACTCCTCAATGCTGAATCAACCAAATCATCCGGAACCATACATCGAGGCGAAGCAGAACAATCGATTGACCGATTCGGTTCTCACACCAGCAGGTTGTACCTTCCAGCAAACCCCGAATGCCCGGCCGTTATTGGCCGCAGTGACGAAGACCCACACCATGACGCCCGCAGCCCCGACCACATCGTTGCAGAGACCACCTCAGGTCAAACTGCCCCGCACCACCAGCAGCAGCCGAAGCAGCATGTTCAGCACGCAAAGACGCAGAAGAACACCACGACAGCCGAGATCACTTGAACGGTTCACATCTTCCCAACACACGAGATCCACGCACACAATGGTCCACGCAGTGCTCCATCGTCACCCACATCTTCATCAACACCATGTGCCTCCAGAACCACAACACCAGACGCCCGAGCCGCATTTCAAGCCAGACAACACCGGGATGTCCAAAGCGCGACACCTTACAGCACCTCAACGCAATCATCTGTCTCCCTCATCAATCTGCTGCCAACACGGGATGACGATGACGGTCAGCGTCACACGCCGACAGCAACGAGCACCGAGTATTCATAATACAGCATCAGAGATCACCAACACTTTCCACGTGAAAATGACCTCTGATCCACTGCGGTGAGGCCGGCACCGAAGCCAGGTCCAGTGACAACCTGACTGCCTCGATCATCCCAACTGCAGCACCCGCAGGACCTCAGCGAACGCCACCGTCGCCCATCATTGCCAACGAACTCGCGGGATCCCCGGTCAGTTCAGCGACGGCCCCAGTCAGCCCATCTTCCACACACGCGATCAACCGGAAGCGGAGTCTGCCCAAATGCAGTTACTGACGCCACCCCCGCCTCAACTGCAGATACTCCGAGTAACCGTAACGTAGTCTGTTCCACAAAACTTCGAGCCCACGCCCAGTCTCCATTAGGGGAACAGCAGCTAACCTGATTGAAGCCATGCAATGCCACATCTCAGCCGATCCCAGCGACGGACCAAACATAACCAGATCACCTGAGCCTGATCCGCCACGACACGCAGCTGACGGATCCGAAACATCACGCGAGCGATCTATCCCGCTTCATCGACTATACGATCTGCTTCAGAAGATTTTGATCAGACTGTCGGAAATCAAGCTGCTTCCCGGAGACAGGCGAATCGCCGATGAAAATATCGCGGTGAGCGCATCCGCAGCATTCACTACACCGAATGGCAGATTCGCCAGATCCTCAGATTTGGCAACCGTTAATGCCATTCCAGTTACCAGATCTCAAAGAACACGACCAACCCAGCAACTCCATCAAACATACGCCGCAGCAAAAAGAGATCCACTGCAACGAACGCAACGTCCGCAGTGAGAAGAGGGCACAGCGACCCGTTCAGACCAAACACCGCAGCAGTTTTCAGGCACGGTTCGAGATTACGAACACGTCGCGCAGCAGTGCCACTTTCTATCAATACCGCGATATCCGGCGAGAAGATCACAGTGAACACCATCTCAACGTCATTTGTTCAGAAACAACCACACGACAGAAAACGGCGACGGCAACCCAGGTGCCCGTTACCGACGACCGCAATCATCTGGAAACGATTCCACATCGCAGCCCCGCCGAAGAACACGAACGCGGCGGTCCACCACGCGGGATGCACCGAACACCGACATTGATACCGCCAGGAAGGTCGTTCCCTCCTCATCTCATCATTTCACCAGAACGCTAAACCACATATTAGAAGAAATGGGTTCGAGATTCAGAGTTGCGCAGAACATCGGTCGAATCCAATGATTTCAACAAGAAAGAGCACGCCATCGCCGCATCCAAACGCCACATAGCTGAAGTCGACACGAGAACCAGGAGCTAACCGAAGACAGATCTTCGAGTCAGTCCGTAGGGAGACCAGTGGGAGTAGCCACAGCGAACTGGCGAAAGAAGCCCGATCGACGTGCCCCAGGATTCTCCGGTGAAGTTACACCGTGCCGTAACAATGGCCTCAACGCAGAATCCTCGATCCTGAATCAGGCCCGCCCCAACGTCACCGACACCGCGCCGCGCATCACCCTCCCTTGATCGAGACACCGTCATCACCGCTGGCATTAATCAAGATTCCGCAACGAACAGTCGAAACACGAAGCACAGGATCAATTGCACCCCACCACGCCTTCCATCGACAGAACAGCGATTCATCTGGGTCATTTCTGTCCCAGCTATGCAAGACGGGGAATCAAGATGGTTGTAACCTTCATAAACACACAACACCATATCAATGCCGACCACCCCTGAGCATGGTCGAGAAAGAATCACCCATGTACGCCCACGGTCCCCGACAGCATCCCGCGACGACTTGACCGGTCACCGTTACATTGAAAATCCACGAAGTATCGCTTCAATCGTTATCAGACAGTTTATCAAGAACTGTGATCAACGAGATATCTCTGAACATGCGACCAGACGATGGATCTTCCCACCACACAAAGCCCCCGATCCCGAAAGTCATAAGACCGCACACCACGATCGCGCCATGATTCCTGCCATCAACAGCCCGATTCCAAGCGGAACAGTGCCGCGCGAGAACGGCCAACAGCCCACCATAAAGACGGACAGCCCCGCCTGTCACAAGGTCTGAAGCAAATCTTCCAATCGATCCAGCCCACCGCAACACGATCCTGACGCACCGGCACAGGACTCAACGGTCGGTCGCCATCTCGTCAAGAATTCCGTTCGAAAAATGGTCCCAGCCATCGTCGACTATTATCTCGATTTCAGCAAACGCGGTTGCTCGCGTCCATCGAAGAACGGGTTTATATTGCCTCCACAGCCAATGAACCATCAATAAGCCGAGCACCATTGGAAATTAGTCTCAGGCAGCGATTTGAAAGGCACCCACGGCGGGGACTCACCGGTCGATAGCTCAACGAAAGACCAACACCATATTCAGCAGCATCTCATCGAAAAACGACGAACGTTAAGATCGGGTCGCGGTCGATACAAAATCATCACCACTGAATTGCCCAGCACACCGCACCGCGTAGCGATCGAAGCGGAGAAACGAGGCGCCTGTGCAACCCAAACGCACCCCAGACCACCGCGCAGCCTCAAACGTCCGACGCGAAATTGCCATCACGAACAAGACGCTAGCCTTGCACCATTATTCGAGCCAACGACCGTCGCAATCACAGTTCCGTCAAACAACAAGGTACCCGAAACCGACGGATCACCACGACGCAAGAGCCCCGCACTCCACAATGGCGGGTGATACCCCTGCCCACACTTGTCCGCTTGCCCTGCATCACAGTTCACGATCTCGTGAAACCACCACACCGCACAACGGAGGACAAATATCACACCTGCTCACCACGCAATCAACGCCCATAAAGAGTTCTCGAAACCCGAAGACGCCGCAGCATCTGTCGACAACGAAGATCACGTCAATCATCCAACCTCCTTCAACTGTTTATCCGTCATGAGGCAGATCAAGATTGACCGAAAGAGTCTCAGTGACTTGACCGCCAGGTTACAGTCGCAGCGAGCCCGGGCGCGGCTTCCTTCGCCAGGCGAGTAACCAGATATACTCCACCACCGAGAAAAGGACGAACCATAGTCATTGACGGATCTCCAGGCTGCTCGCACCGCCTCTCGAAATGGCCATGTGCTTACCACTACCGGATAGATTCCGGATCCGTGAACTCCAGAAATCTCCAATACCTGGTCATCCAATAGACAAAAATGCAAAGGTTCTCATTGGCAGTGTCTCAGAGTTTCTGTTTCACAGTTTTTCGGCCCTGCATTAACCGTTATTTTCGCGCATTACCCGCTTTATTCAGCACACGCTCCCACCAAAAATGTAAGGAAACGTCTTCTTTCAAAATAACTTAGATAATGCACCAAAGAGAAAGTACAGGACTAAATTACTTCGAAAGGAATTCAGAAAAACTTGCTTAAGAACTTGAAACTTACAAGACACTTCTCAAAGTAGAACTTGTACCGGAACTCGGTGTGTGTTCTGCAATGAGCATACTAGAGGGTTTTATAGAGAAGGGAAGAAGGGGGATAAGGATGAGCTGAGTGCACATGTGGGCCTCATCATCACTCACGAGTATCCCTTACTTTTCCTTTGTCTATCCCTTTACAACACAACCTAGACTCTTTACAGCTAAGGCTAATTGATTCTTTTCATTTGGACGGCTCCCCGAGGCTCAGTCCTTGTGAAGTCGAATCTTCTTTATTAAAGGCATATCTTCCTTTGGATTTGATGGGACGGCTCACCACGCTCCTTTATCCTTTTTCTCATGGTGGAGTGTCCACCATCTCTTGGATTACTCCTTGTAGCTGAAGGAACGCGCCGAATAAAGAACTCTTTACAGCTGTAACCCTTGGCAGGGAATCTTTAAAGTAGAGTCCTTTAGGATGCTCAGATCTGATACTGAAATCTGCCTCCTTGATATCTTGGATAAGCTTGAGTTCAAGGAGGTTGTGGATGAGTTGGTTGGCCACAGTCTTCTCGATGTCAGCAAGATGCTTTCTGGCGTCTTCTTCGAGAACAGTGCAGACTCCTGGGCCTCGACTGTTGGTAACTTCTTTGTATTGAGCCAGAAAGTGATAAGGCTCTTCAGATGTTGAGTTGCCTGATTGTTGGGCTTGGCCTGGAGTTGAGTAATAGTATCCTCCCATTGTTGAAGAACCAATTCGTCTTCGTTTGTAAGAATCCATGGGCCTGTAATTACAGAGACCAAACGAGACAAAGTGTCAGCTAAGGTATTATCCTTACCTTCAATATGCTGAAAATGCACAGGTATGCCCAGCCCAGTAATAAAGTCCGTAAATGAAATCCATCGGACTCGTGAAGGTTTGTTTTGTGCAGTCTTGTTGAAGAAGCTTATGATTGCTTGGCAATCTGTCCGAATGAGAAGCTCCTCCTTATCAAGATAATAAATTTTAAAACTATTCATGCTGTTCATGATAGCATGAATCTCCGCATCTATGGTTGATTTGAGAGGGGAAAACTTCCCACTTGCATAAGCACTGATTAATTCTGAAGTCTTTGGATCGTATTTTTGAGGTTTCCACTTTAAAACACCTCCCCAACCTTCCATACAGCCGTCGGCTTCAATTATCACATAGCACTGTGCAGGTGGTATAGCTAATTCAGGTAAATCCTTGATGATGGATTTTACCTTATCAACCACAGCCCAATCTTGGCCATTCATTCGTTTTTCACCATTGGGGGATGTCTTGGAATATAGTGGCCCAAGAATCTTTCCCAGATTAGGGATATATGAACGGGCATAATTGAGAATTCCCAGCCAAGATCTTAACCCCTTCGTAGTTTGCAGTTCTTCTTTCTTAAAATCAGCTACCTTGGAAATAATGTGAGGTTGAAGTTTGATTTTTGAATTTCCAATGGTTGCTCCCAAGAACTCTATTGTGGGACTGCCGATTTTCATTTTTGTAGGGCTTAATATAAGCCCATTTCTTCGGCATATATTAAGAAGGACCTTGAGATGCTCCCTATGTTCTTCCTCTGTTTCTGAAAAAATCAAGATGTCATCAATATAAACTGCTATAAATTTTTCCGTACCTCGGAAGCAGTTATCCATTTTTCTTTGGAAGATTGCAGGGGCATTCTTCAAACCAAATGGCATTACCAGCCATTCAAAGAGTCCCTCTGGTACCCAGAATGCTGTCCATGGTACTGAGTCGGGATCCATGGCTACTTGGTGGAAGCCACTTTTAAGATCAAATTTGGAGAAGATTTTACTTCTTCCAACCTTATGAATAATGGTATTAATACCAGGCAGGCTGTACTGATCTTTATGGGTATTATCATTCAGCCTTTTGTAATTGAAAACCATTCTCTCCTTGCCTTTTGTTTCCTTTCCTGTCTTAGGATCAACTGTTGTACCGGAATGTACTATGATAGCTGTAGTCCTGTGGCAGCTAGTACTTGGTCTTATAACTTTCAGATCAAGGAGAGCTTTTATGTGATTGCGGAAAGAATCCATCATCTGGGGAGTCACATGTTTAAGAGGTCTATCCTCAATTGTTAGATCTGGATTCTTAATCGCTAGTCTGCAAGTAACTTGATTAGAAGCCCAATACTTCATAGGATTATTTCCAATATAACCAGTATTGGTTAATTCAGAAATCAAATCTTGGAGATGCTGTCCGGGTTGCCATAGACATACCTGCTCCTGGATTTGATTGTATTCTTCTTCCTCGAGCTCTAATTCTTCTATTGCAAGGGCTGTAGGTACAACCTGTTGAGTATGAATTGTTGTAATGTTTTTGTAGAAGGTTACCTCATTGCCTTCTATGCGGATTCCCCCATGCATAGCTCGGATAAAATTGCAGCCCAAAATCATAGTAATATTTCCTCCTAATGTCAATGGAAAGGCATAGGTATAGGGTATTCTGAATTGATGCTCCCCTATCTTCATACTTCCATATTTCAGCTTCTTGTTTGCAGAAGTTCTTGAATTAATGCCACTGAAATTGACAACAAATGTATTATCCTCAATAGCTAAAGGAGGTATTGATACCTGGTCAATACAACAAGTAGTAGCTCCGGTGTCAAGGATTGCATTGACTTTGAAATTTTCAATTCCCGGAATCGAGAGTTCTACTACCAGATTAAAGAGCCCATTTGTTTTTAGCTTTGGCTGCTTGGCTTCCTCTATGGAGAATACCTTTTCTTTCCCTGAATCAATAAGAACATGAGCTTCTTCCTCAAATATTTCTTCTTCTTGAAAAACTTCCTCCCCTTTTTCTAGTCTCCCTCTGAGATCTTTATTTTCAAGCTCAAGAAGATCTATCTTCAGTTTAAGCTCCTCATTCTCAGTATCAACTTCTAGTATATTAGCATTTTGAATTCTGAGCAAATCTTCTTTCTCAGTAGCATACTCTTTCTTTAGCTGGTCAATCTGGATTTCAGCCAGTAATTTTGTACTTGCAACTTCTTGCTTAAGTCTCTCAATTTCGGCTGCTGCCCAAGTAATATAGTTTTGCTGTTCCTGAATTAAATTAGTAGGAGTAAAAGGAACAGGGACTGACCTTTCTACTGGTATGCTCATATCAAAATAATTTCGGGTACACATCCCGCATGAAGTAATCTGGCAAACACCGCAATGCATTCGGTGTTTTTGCATAGTGATTCTTTTACAGCAAGAACACTTCTGATATGGAGATGCTATTTCCCCATTAATCTCCCAAATGTGGTTACAGTCATGCTGTAACTTAGACACCTTCACCATGGGTTGCCATCCTTCCGTTTTTCCTATCATGTATGAATTTGTTTGCTCTATAAAGACAAATAACATTTCTTGATTAAGGATGGTGTTCACCTGGTAGTCTTCTCCTTCAGATATACTGAATATGGCGTCCGAAGGTGCATCACCCTCTTGCACTGACATGATTTCATAATCCTCAGGAATTTCAATGCCCTCGAAAAGAGCTACTCTTCTGGTGTTTTTGAATTCTCTAGGACAGTCTCTTGCAAAGTGCCCCTCTTCTCCACACAGAAAACATTTGCATTTCTTGTTTCTGAGTAGATGCTTCTTTTTCTCTACTCTGGCATGTGTTTGATGGGGTTTGCCCTTATAGGTGGTTGACCGCCTAAGTCCATATTTCTTTTTAGAATCCTGGTAATACCCTGGAATTGGCATTTGGCTGCAGAAGGACAAATCTTTAAGGGATCTGCTGAATGCCGCCTTCTTACATTCTTCCTCCAAGTACTTGTAGGTAAAGATTACTCTGGGATGCACTCCCACAGTATTCCCTTGATATTTTTCATCAAAGGCAGATTTGATTCGCCTACCTAATTCTCCCGGAAGCTTAAGCCAGAATTTCTCCGATAGTTCTGGTCCAGTAAAAAGCCTTCCTGTCTTGGAAGCAAGATTCATATAGTCAGTAAGAAACGGGATAAGATCCTTTACCTGCTGGCAGTTTAGTCTTTCAAGATCTCGATATGCTCTATCTTGCATATCCGTCGATCCTTGAAACGGATCTTCTAGCATAAATACTCGTCTGATCTGAGAGATTATATTTTGAGTGCCGTTTCTTCCATCACTGGAGTTGATCAACTCCTGATATTCATTTGGATACGCCATACGCCACTGTATCCAAGTTAGCCTTTCTGTTTCCCCTAATAAATTTTCAATGTAGTCGGCTTTGTCTTGGGGATCTGAAAAGTTTTGTAGAGCAACTATATTTTTGGTTATAGCTTCCCACCTCAAGAATACATCTTCTATTCTGTTAAGCTGAGGAGGTAGCGTCAAAATTGCTCCTGTTTGTTGGTGCGCTGTGGGTAGATTCCACCACTCGGATTGGTCTTGTCTTTTAAAATTCTGTCTTGGAAGTGGAACTGAATGACTTACAGGTTCATCCTTTGGAGCTCTATTAGGGGGATATCCCACAGGGTTCATTGTGGTGTCAGCCGGTGGTCTATAAGCAGATTCCGCCTGGGAATAAATTTGTTCCTGCAGTTGCTGCAATTTGGGATAATCAGAAACCCAATCATCAAATTGACTGATACCTGGAAGTTTTTCAGCTTCTTCAGTGCCAGCTGCTACTATCTCCCCACCACCTTCCGCAAATGGATTAAGAAATTCATTTTCCTGTGCAAAAGATGTTGGTGTAGTCTGCAATGCTAAGTATTGTAAATACTCAAGGTACTCATCATTGCTGTCAGCATTATGGCCACTAATATCTTCATCCTCATCATCCCATGTTGATCTTGTAGGTGGAATAAAGGGAGCAAATGGTGGTGCAGCATAATTGACATAAAAATTATACTTGCCGCTGGGTTCGCCAAGGGTATCCCATCTGGGATTTGTATCTGGCTCCCCTAGGGGTTCCCATCTGTTATTTGTAGTTTCTTCATTAGAGAAAACACATAAGAATTGTGTTGATGAAGAAGATGCTCTGGTTGAAGAGGTAGCCTTTGGAGCCTTTAGTGCATTTAGTTCAGCTTGTAATTGTCGCCTGTATTCTCGTGAATCTCGTAACTGTCTTCGAGAAATGGCAAAACTTCGTTCAAATGAATCATCTTCAGCCAATAAATCTAAATAGGCCTCTTCTTCTCGCATCTTATGTTGCTCTATGGCATATTGTCGTGCTGCAGCTTGTACTGCTAATAATTCCTCTTCAGGAACAGTTTTTATTGCTAAAGGTGAAATTACCTCCTTCTGCTTGCCCTTGTGGGTTGAATAATCGGGTGCTACACAGGCATCATAGGTGGCTGCGTCTTCTTCGTCACTGCAGCAATAATAACAACCCAAACATTCAGGGTTTGCTTTAGAGCTAGTACAAACCTGCTGTTGTGTTGTAGAACCAAAACCCGAGGCTCCTCGTTCAGTCAAGCCTAGTTGTTCTACTTCTTTTACTTCAGGTGTAGTTATGCGTTCCAGGATGATTTGGGCAATACATTCCTGCTTATTAAGAAATATGTCTTCATTAGTAGTATTAAACGCCATAACTTTTACCTCTCCTCTATAATCCGAATCAATTACTCCACCCATGATGATAATCCCTCTCATAGCAGAGCTTGATCTTGGAGCTATTCTTCCATATGTGTTGTGTGGAATTTGAATACATAATCCTGTTGATAACAAAGATCTACCCAAAGCAGGTATATCTTGAGCATGAGTAATGGAAATATCGTACCCTGCTGCTCCTGCTGTTCTTCTAGTAGGAATCTGAGCCAAAGAATGTATCCTTTTGACCAATAGTTCTTCAGGAATCTCTTCTTCCACAAATACTGCAATAGAATGTCTTGCAACCTCTTCTTCATCAGATTGAATTTCCTCATCCTTTGCATTATATTTAAGTGGGTCAGATGAAGACGCTGCTTGGTACTGGTCAAATTGTAGCGAAACACTTCCATCCAGCATGTTTCTGGTATTGACCTCAGTAGGTTGCATAGGAATATTGACAGTGGATTGTCTTATAATCCAGTTTTGTCCTAGGACATCCCTGGTATTATAACTTCTTCCTGGGAGAGCTCTAACACCATGGCTTGCCAAATAATCTACAACATTCTGCACTTCATAAGCAAAGCCCACATTAGGTGTATTAGATAACCTACCTACTAGTCCTCTTGTAATCAGTAGGTTAGCTTCTCCATTCCTCCAATTTTCATATCCCCTTGCGAGTATGGATACCTGTATATTTCTGTAAAAATCAGAAATTGTAAGCATGGTATCAGGGATAACATAGACTAATTGACTTCCCCTTGTCAAGTCTACTTCCATTGTGGCAAAAATGGCTTGATCCCCTTGCCAACGGTTGTCTCTAAAGACGATCAGCGCCAGAGTGCCTTCCTCCTGTCGGTGTAATATTTGAATACGAACTTGGATTACACCCATATGTAGGAAGCGCATACCACTTCTCTGGAGTTGATTAAAGCTCTCTGGTTGTATGAAAGCTCTATCAACCTGGTTGCTTGTTACTAATAGTGCTTCCTCAGATCTATGCACATACACCCTATGGTGTACATCATCTCGTCGGGAATGATATAGAACTTCAGCTGGTACTATAGCTGCACGCTCTTGCATAGAAAGCCTCAGTTGAGTCTGAGGGTCCAGTTGCTGTTCTAGGGTATTATTGTGATTTCCCCCAACAACTCTCCTTGCTACTCTCTGTATGGCTCTTTGTGCGTTATATCTTCTCCTCTGGTTCTGCCTGTATTCACGCACTTGATCTTCAAACAGTGGTGCCCCTTCTGTCCTTGTAATTGTTGTAACAGGGGGATTTCTGCTCGATGTGGCCATTACTTCTTTGCTGCCTTAGCTTGTTCTTCTTTCAGAATTTGAAATGGATCTGTAAAGACTCTTAACTTGCCTTTGGATTCTTTTGGCTTTTCTTGGAGAGAAATAGCCTGGATCCTTTCTGAAAGATTTTTAACAACTTCGTCTGGTAGGGTTGGCTGGATTTGAACTTCTTTTGCTTCAAGCCTTTTGACCCTTTCTTCAAGAGCTTCTAGCTTTTCAAGTATTGAAACTAAAAGCTGAATCTGTGTATTAGCCTGTTTAATCAAGATATTATTACTGCTAATACCTCCTTTATAGTCAGAAGGTTTACAAAAGCCAACTGCTGGGGATTCAATGCCTTCAGTGGCCTGGAGTGCCTCCTTATATGAATTTGTAGCTTTTGTGTTTATAAAACTCATGAAAATACCCAACCTTCGACTTTGTGTAGAAGGGCTTCTACCCTATCTACCTTTTGTTTTAATTCTTCAGATAACTTAAGAGCTTGTTGCTCAATAAGCTTAGGCTGTTCAGTTATCTTTCTAAGAAGGTCTTCCAACTGCCTCTTAGTTAATGGTCTGTTACTGAGTACTTCGTTAGTCAGGTTTTTCAAAGCCTCACTAAGCCTTCTGTTCTCACTTTTTAATTCGTCCAATTGCTCTTGGATCTGTTTAAAGTTTTTGAGATGCACTCTACAAGATAGACAGACTCTGTCGTATACTACTGAAATATTATGAGCTAATTCTCTTTGAGTTGGCTGATTTTCTGTTTTTGCTAAGTCAAGGTATTCTAGGTTCGAGGTATGGGATTTGGTATACCATTCTCGTATATGTTCTTCCCAACGTCTGGACATAGACACAATTATATCTAAACCCTTTTATTTTATTTACTTTTCCATCTATGGTTTACGGCTTAGAGGGTTCTAAGAGTTTTCTTGCTCACACAGGTGTGCCCTTGGATTTATCTCGGCGCCCTCGCCTTTTTACCAAGTTAGGACCTGTTCTTTTGCAATCCACCCGTCGTTCCCCGGTCGCCTTATTACCATAAATTTCTAGTCTCTAAAAATCAAGGGCTTAAATATTCAGACACTATATCAGTTCATGTGGTCGCTATAACTGATCAACAGTTGCAATTCACTAGACATGCCCTCGTATTTCGCTATAACTGATCAACAGTTGCAATTCGCTAGTACGAATTTTAAAGAAAGATGTCTTTTATTGTTTTTAAGAACAACATACCAAAAATTTATATACCATACCCATCCTTTCCCCTAAGAATACCCTGAGTAAGGTTCTACTCAGCCATTAGAACTAGCTCTGATACCAAAATAGGGCGGAAACGTCCTGGTCAACGTAGAGGACAGATCATCGACCGGGTCATGGGGATGCGGTCAACCTTCCAGACACGTCACACCGGCAGGTTCGTTTTCTCAGCTTCCAGACAGGATCACTTCCAATCAAACATCTCTTCTAAATTGAAGAGATAAGAAACACTGTAATTGAGAGAGCATTTTTCCTCTGCAATGCATTCAATTTTATAAAACACATGACAAGAGGTACACAACAGTGCATGTTTATTCTTTTGCACACATTTTTTTCAAATCAACTGACTTCATCAAGATAATTCAAACAAGGGAAATCCAAAGAAATCAAGAAGCTCACTTTATCAATGAAGTATGATACAGTTTGTCACTGGATTCTTATATAGAGGATAACACGTTTATCATGGAAATAATTATTAATATCTGATCCTAAATTGTAGAATTAAGAAGTAAAAAAGGTCAGTAGGAGGATTTAATACCCCAGGGTGGAAACACTGGGTGCTATTCTAGCTTGAACTTTTCTCACATTTTTTTTCAAAACAACTTATTTCCGCAAGATAATTCAAGCAAGGGAATTCTAAAGAAATCAAGAGGCTCACTTTAACAGCGATGTTTGGCACAGTTTATCACTAGATTCTTATATGGAAGATGGCACACGTTTACCGTGAAATTAGTAGATAATGCCCGATCCTAAATTTTAGAATTGAAAAGTCGAAGAAAAAAAAACGATGTGAGGGCTTAGTAATGCAGAGTTCATACACTGGTCGACTCAAAAAAAGTATACTTTCTTTAGTAAGGTAGTATCAAAAGAATCTTAGAGATCCAAGAAACAAGGCGGCCAGTATATATAAGAACCCTAAATTAAACTCTAGATCTACCCTAATAGAATCACAATACCCAACCTTTCCTCAAACGAAAAATGTTCTCTATTGTTTAAGGGATCAGGAAATTTTGAAGGAGATCGACATCAGTCCCGAGAAATGGAGAGAAAATCCCTAGAATAAACGATGGTGATCAAAAAGATACCATATTCACCTGGCTTCCAAGGAGACTGCTTGACGAACCAGGCGTGCAGGCGGACGCCATCCGAAGCGTGAAGGAAAACATCTTCGTAGTCGAGTCGAAGCCGCGCAGGCGTGATGGGGTAGGCGCGGGCGAGCCCGGGGAGCACTGGAACGTAGACCAACCGTTCCTGCAACGCCACCAGCGCTGCCATCCCAACCACCACCACACCGCCCGCACCATACACTAGCGCCTTAAGGAACGATACCATCGCAGCCTCCGGGAACTCGGTCGAGCAGTTGACCGGCGACAGGGGAGGAGCTCCCGCGACCAGGTCTCGACGGTTTTTGCCTCTGGGAAAAAGGAGAGAACGCACGTGCGGAGGCGCTTCGCATAGGCCGTAATCTCCAACCACGTCATCCGAACAATCATTACATTATGTTTGATTTCCAAAATGCTTCCAATATTTGTCAGCTTTTTTTAAAATATATTTGATAATAAAATACAATCTTTAAATAAATGTTTTGACATTGATTAAATTTAATAATGTTTTTAAACAAGTAGTTTAACACAAATATTACTCTTACCTTTCGCGAGTGAAAATTTTAAATTAGATTTGCCTACAAGGAGTATTTTAAGTACAGGGAATACACATGAAGAATTGAAGATGGCTTAGACTCTATTGAAGGATGATATTGAGCAAATTATAAGACAAGGAGTATTGAAGTGGAATCGAGGAAAATAGACTTCAAAAGTAAAGAAATCAAGAAAGATATAAAGAGAAGTTGTGGGCTCAAATGCATCCAAAGAACATAAGGTCTAAAGGAAAAATGACTCTAAAGTGAAAGTAAAACTTAGTGAAAGTTGAATGTTGAAAAAATATGTTTGAGCCAGGGAGAGATCTTAATATAGATGAAGTCAATCATAGAAATGATCGGAATTAGTATACCAATGAATTGATACAAAAATATCAATCAATTGAAAGTTGTCATGGAATTATCGGTTGAACATAATTAGTTTTTGTTTATAATTATCAATCTAGTCAACTAACAATTGGAACTTCACAAGTGTAAGGTACTTTTCATGAGATTCGAACTCTCATCGCATAGAGAATTCATCCCACCACTTATTATCACAACAAAGCTCCGAGGGCAAGTCTCATTACGCTCTTAAACATTAATTTCATAGCTTACATATTTAAACAATTATTGTGAGTTTTTAAAATTTAGATAATTTTATATAATTCCGACACAAACTCTAGGCTTACGAATATCATATCTCCTTACAATAATATTAATGTGTTAGAACTCTCTTGATTTTGACCATATCCAAAATTTTAAAATCTAGATAATATATGACTATAAGTGTGTGTTCGTCAAAACTCACTAATGGTCGTATAAATTCCTGAATTTAGAAATTTAAACCCTAAGTCTAATGGTATGATGTGTAAAAATTGCACTAGGTTATCTAAATTTAGAAACTCATAGTATGTTATATGGATTGTGAAATTAAGGTTTGAGGACATGATAAGACATAGGAGACTCTTAGGAGTTCATTGATTCTAATTTAAGTTTAGTTTTGGTTAAAATTAAATGAAGTTTTAATTATTTTTTTAGCTTTTTTTAAGAGAGATAAATAATTCTTTTAAACCCCCATTATAAGGTGATGTATTTTTTAAGCGTGTATATAAAGGGAGGGATGTTTTAGAAAAGAGGTGCTAATTTGATAAGTTTGAAAGTGTAGTATGTGATTTGGATATTAATAAAAATAAAGTCTGCGATTTGGTAACAAGCTAAATTATCTGGTTAACTGAAAAACTTCTCATTTAATACCTATATAAAACTGATCAGTTTTTTACAATTAGAATTCCATTTCACCCATAAGGTTCACCTAGTTTCACACAATACCATAAAAAAAAAAAAAATTTTTGAACTTGCTATTTTGTTTTCCAATTGCATGAGTTGCACGAGCAAATTCGATATTTGTTTTATTTTTTTATTTTTTTTTTTGAATTGTGCCATATGCTCACGATAAGATTGTATTGTTAACAATGGATGAGCCCATGAAATCACAATATTATTTAAAATAAATTTTATTTGATTTTATTTTTTAATAATTTAGATATTTAAGTTTTTCTTTATTAATTTTGGAGATAGACGATCTCTTTTTAGTTTACTTAGAGCATTCACATAGATGGATATTTTAACATTAACACTCATTATTTATAGGTTTTATTGTTCACTCATTCATTTTTATTCTTATTTTATATTAAATAAATATAATTTTAATTTTATTTACACAATTTAAATGATTATTATTTTAAATAAATAAGAATATTATTTTTAAATATATTTATTATATAAAATATTTTTTATTGTTTATGAGTATCATTTATTTAAAATTAAAATATTATTATAAATTTCAAATGAAGGAGTACAATATATAAAAAAAATCATACTTGCATAAAATAAAAAAATAACATATAAATTAAATGTAAAGAGAAACTATAAAATATTAATTCAACGATTATTGTTGTCTTGTGATCAAATATGTTCAACTAAGTTGGTACAAAATTGGTGATATAGGACTGTTACATAATTCGAAATTTGTTCGGAGATAATCATGAAATCCTCAGTTTGAGTCATGGACAGGTTGTGCGGGTTTGTCACATTTATTGTTATACTAATTTGTCACGTGACCCCCTCATATTCAACAATCATATTGTACAACATCGAGCTTGGAGCATCTCAAATGCTCGTTCAACATCTTTTCATGCATCCTCTTGTCTTTCCTTAAACAACCTCCTCTTAGGATCTTCCCGACAAGAAAAAACCTTTACGAAAGTAGTCCATTTTGAATATGGGAGATTCTTACAACACATTAATATCATTATGTGAACCTGCGATACCAAAAAATGCATGTCATATTCACAAGTCTTGAGACGTGACTGCTTCAAGCACGATTGTTGCTGATTTATGTCCTCTTGTAAACTGGTCTTTCCAAACAACTCGATAATTTTTCCATTCCTAATGAATGCAATCCAGGTTGCCCAACATTCTAAGGAAGTCATGCCTCTCATCATACATTTGAAGAAGACGCTGAAAATTATCAGTATTCAGCTCTCAAGTATCGATCACCAAATAGTTTAATCACATAATGACATAACTTGAAAAAACACTTGATGGAGGTTGATTGACTCATGCATAGGTACTCGTCAAAATGATCGTCTAGGACTCCATAAGCCAATTGGTGAAACGCAGCTGTGCATTTTTATAGTGGTGATAAGCTTTTTCTTCTTGCAGCATCATCCCTTTGCTAAAAATATAATGAACGACTCTCAAGTGCATTCACTATGCAATAAAATAAATCTTTTCACATGAAAAATCGTCTCCAAAATATTTGATCTGGATACACTGGGTTTGTGGAGAAATAATCATTGAAAAGTCTCGCATGTCTGACTTCACGATTTCTTTAGATGAATCTTCTTCTTCACCGCATCTCGTTATTATTTTGATATACTTCAACTATTTGTCGGCTTTGTTAAAGTATCAATGACATTAGCTCATTCCCTGGATCATAACCTTCATCAATAACTTCAACTTGGACTTCATTTTTACTTGTCGAGTCAGAGCTGATGCTACTTGAATATTGAGACATTTTGGAGGAAATGAATTGTAGAGAATAAGATGCCTATTTATTTTTTTTCCTTACAAACGACTATATTTCAACAACTACATTGCTATAGTTATATTAATTGACCAAGAATTGTACATTAATTTAAAAGTATAATAATAAAAAATTACATCATAATTAAAAAGTACAATAATTGAAAATTTCAATAAACAAAAATTGCATATTTCATCTACTCCAATCTCTTGACATAAACATTCGTAGATGATAAGCTACTTCTCTATCATTTGTGAAGTGCCCTTCGAAAGGATTGTATATTCCTTTAGTTAAACTTTGCTAAGGCAACTTTTGCTATAATCTCGGCAGCTTTTGCTTTCATCTCCTCAACTTCGAGTTATTTTTGTTTTATTTCAACTTCAATCATGTTTATGCATGTATACTCAATAAACTTTATAAACATATTGTCCAAATTTGTTGTCATACCTTCAATGTCTAATTTCATTTTACTTTTTCTCTTTCTTTTTGCTACCTTTGAACCCAGACAAGTTTCTTCTTCGTTAAGGTCTACATGTAGACTTGTATCTTGGTTAGATGAGGTATTGCTTACCCTGACTCTGAGATCCTTGCCTTCTTCATGCCAACAACGTGATCAACGAACCATGGAGTAAACATTAGATGGTCTTTGACTATTCTCCATACATGCTCGAGATTAAATACAATGTCATTATTTTCCTTGTGATATTTTTCATACACAAGACGCCATATATTCTCATCATTGTGGTCGCTATGATACACGCTATAAACACTATTTTAATTTACATTAAAGCAATATACCTTTTTGTATGGTAGTGTGACAGTGCAGTTGTATGACACTTGCAATTCTGCTGAGTGTATCTAGAGGGTGATTCTCATTGTAGTAGCTTGCAACATGTCCTTAGAAAGCATCCACTTTTTTATCATTGTCGATGATTGGATCATTGCTGATAGTGACAAACGATCTCGCTAAAATCTCATCTTCAACCTTACTCCATGTTGACTACTTTCTTCTGCCCACGACGCAAGAATTCTCCTCCAAATTTACGAATTCAATTGGGGATTCACAGTTAGATAGTTAAGTCTCCAGAACAAAAGTCGGATTAAATGGTTTATTTTATATCAAAGATCTAAAAGGCATACCGGTTGTATGTGAATTAGATGGATAATTTTATAGATATGGATTATATAGATAATTAGGTGGATATGGATGGATTATTTTGTGAGTATGAATTATGTGGATAATTTGGTGGATATGAAAAATATAGATAATTTGGTAGAAATTATGAATTTTGAAAGGAATCATTTCTTTCGGCAATTTTTAGTAATTCACAAAATTTCTTAAAAATCTCTAATTATTTTCATCCAATTCGGAGGAAAATATGATTATAGAAATAAATATTCAAAATAAAATTGAGATGATGAAAATAGTTTAGAGAAGATTTTTAGAGGGATTCAGGTGTTTGAGTGAATAAAATAAGTTATGTTAGTGATTAGTATTTATAGATGAAAATTTGATTATTTTTTTATTAAAATAGCCATTAACTAGTTGTTCACTAGCCATTTAATTTTTTTATTTTAACCTCGTTAAAAATAGTTTGATAATAAAATACCATCAATTTAATTTTGTTAAATTGGTTTTTAATTTTTAATTTTATTTTTTTTAATTAAAAAAACATGAGAGGGCACCCATTTAGCCCTCCCTTTGAACCCATGTGGGGTGGGTCAACCCTGCGCCCACCCTCACGCCCTCTCATAAACAGATTTTGAACGTGTTCAAATAATTGAACACGTTAAGTGATGTGGTATTTTGTGGGTGTTATAACATCCACTCATATTGGTTTTAACACCAATTGAGTGTTATAACACCTAACAAATTCCATCAATGTTGAAGCCCTTATAAAATAAATCTAGAGCATAATTTACATACACTCAAAAGCTAACTTCTAAAATATTCATCTCATTTGAAATTTAAATCTTGATCTTTTATTATTTCTTTGATATTTACATTTTGATTTTTTTTATCACGAGGAACAATAATAAGACTTGAGATTTATTGTTAAGCTCTATTATTGAAGAAAAAGAGAGGCTTTTTTTTCAATCATAAATGATCTTAGGGTAATCAGAGAGTACCACGTGGATAAGGGAGGTTAGTGGTCCTGTTGAGGTGGAGGTTTAGGCTAAGGGAAAACTGAGTCGGCTTTGTCTTCCTGACAACCTCGACTCCTTAGCACTCGTGACTCCTTAACGCCTCGACTTCGTGGCGCCCTTGACTCCTTGATAGTTCAAGTAAAGGGAAAATTGAGTCGACCTCGTCTGCCTAGCAACCTCGACTCCTTAGCATCCTCGACTCCATGGCGCCCTCGACTCCATGGCACTCCAACTCTGTGGTGTCCATACTCCTTGCAACCCATCTCTTTAAGCACTAATCTTCTTGATGCCTTGACGTAGAATCTTAGATTATTTTAGGAAAAAAGGATAACAATCATACAAATCTTGGATTATTTTAAGAAAAGTATAACAATCACACAAATCTCCAATTATTTCAAGAAAAATATAACAGCATGAATCTTGTAAGATGGGGAAAACACCAATCATCATCCTATAAAAGGTGATCCCCCATACGAATATAGGTACGCGCACACATGCATCAAAAACCCTAAACACCTTTTCATTCTATTTCTTGTTCCTCCACCAAAAACTTACTTGAACGTCGGAGTGGATGCGTTGAGGAACCTCTTTGTCATCATTCTAACCCTCTTTCTTTCATTCTTTTATCCAAGCTCTAGCAAATCTACCCGCTAATCCTCATTGTTGTTGGGCGATTGACAACCAAGTTAGCATCCCCGCTAATTCACTGGTGGTTCGTTCATTGATGTTCCCAGACATGATCAATGAATTTGACAAAAGACAATTTGTTTAATTTCTTTATCAGTAATTAATCTAAACAATTAAAAAAATATTGTATTATATAGGAGAAAAGACTGTTGGTGCAATCAACTTCCAGACTTTTGATATTTGATAAGGTACTTTAGCCTGGTCAATTTGACCAAGGGTTGATCCAAATTAGACTTGATGTTTGGCAAAGAGAAGTCCAGTCAGAACTGGATGACTAGCAAAGAGAAGTCCTAGTGAGTGAAGCTAGGTGGTGAAAGTCATGATAAGTGAAGTCAGACCCTAGTGAGTAAAACTAGGTGGTGAAAATCTTAGTGAGTGAAGCTAGGCAATGAAAAATCTTAGGAAGAGATAACCCTAGGTAATAGGAAGTCTTGGAGGAGTGAACTCCAAGTATGAAGCTACTTAATCCTAAGGGATTGGCCCTTAGATGATAGACTTGGAAGAGAGACCTCCAAGCAAAAGGGAAACTTAGTAGGTCAAATAGACTTACAGGAGTATGACTTAATCCTAAGGGATTGATCATTAAGTGGTAGACTTGGAGAACGAACCTCTAAGTAAAAGATAAGACTAGTAGGGTAAGTAAACTTACAAGATTAAGGCTTAGGTTATTTGTTTATTGTTATATGCTTGTCTTGCAGGAACCTAGAGTTGGAAGCAAGATTAGGGGAGCAAATAGAAGCAAACAGAAGGCAACCAGCGTGAAAGCTTGGACTGGGCAGATCCAGGCTCCAGGTGCCCACGAATCTTCTAGGCGTTTGGACCAAAATATGATTGACAAAGGATAACGTGTAGTGAATTTGGATCAGATGAGGCCGAGATCAGGCGCCTTGGAGCTGGTCCAGGCACCCAGAAGCACTTTGTAAAAGGGACTTCAATTAGAGCTTCAAAGACATCCATTCTACTACTACTCATTCTCCGTGTGCTTAAAAGGAAAGCTATGACATGAAGCTCTACGACCGGGGAAGCTCTAGGAAGGGTGCATTGCCCTCAAGACTTCCGGATCACCTCAGCAAAGTGTTTGTTTGTACTTTTATTATTACAAGTTGTATTTATTTTATCGGTCTTTTATGATTATACTTAATAAACTATAATACGGGTTTCTCTGCCTCCAGAAAGGAGACCACCAGTGGAGTTACGCTTGTGTACGTAGGTCTTCGACGTACTGACCGTAGGGGGTTGAGAACCAAGTAAATTCCATATATCTTTTTTATTATTCTATCTATTATATTCCGCTATATACGAACAACTTTGACAGAATAAATTAAAGTGTAAGAAAAAAGAACAGTAGATATTCACTCTCCCCCCCCCTCTATCGACATTATCGATCCTACAAAGATAGTGTTATGTTTTATTAAGAAAGGCAAAATGTCATTTTGCAATTTTACAATAAGGAGGGTTAAAATGAAAATTAATAAAGCACGGAGGCAATTTATTAAGGTCTCTTAGAAAATCACATTAGACATTGCTAGTTGGGTATTCCTGATCGATAATGCAGGCAAATATTGTCTAATTCATCACAACCTGCACTCATTGCCAAAGACACTAGAACCTCTCTCACCACCCGATAGAATTCTTGAAGACACCCACTGTATCAACTCTTTTGACCAATGAGGTATGGATATTGTGGGTCCCTTCCTAATTGAGCCTCGACAGAAGAAATTTCTCCTAATTATTATCAACTACTTTTCTCATTGAGTCGAGGTAAAAGCCCTAGCCGAATAGTTGATGATGTAGTTGAAAAGTTTATATGGAAGAATATTGTCTATCGATATTGCATCCCTCACAAGCTCATCTCAAATAATGATAGACAATTTCAAAGTTGTTCAGTAAAGGAGTGGTGTGAAAGATTTGAAATCCAGCAAATCTTTACCTCAGTAGCCTACTCATAAAGCAATGGGCAAACTAAGATGGTCAATCAAGAAATAGTTCATGGGCTCAAAATCAAGGTAGACCATGTCAAAGATAGTTGGGTGGAGAAGTTGCACAGTATTGTATGGGCTTACCGAACGACGCCTCAGGAAAGCATGGGAATGACTCCTTTCCATCTTATTTACAAAGGGGAGGCAATTATCCCAGTAGAAATTAGGAAAGAATTCATTCGAGGAAACATTTATGAACCAAACAATTCTGAACAATGGCTCTTAGACTTCAACCTAATCACAAAAACCCGAGAAAAGGCGGTTGCCCGACTCATTGCGTATCAACAACGGATGCACTCGGGTACAACAAAATGCATCATTTCTCATGTTTTTCAAATCAGAGAGCTGGTTTGGAAGAAGGTCAAGCCAGTTTGAGACATTAACAAATTAGAAACACAATGGGGGACCCTTCCAGGTGATCTATAAGAATATTTCTGGGGTATACTATTTGGAAGACATCGTCGACAAAAAGCTTGATTGCCCATTGAGCATGAACCACTTAAAGCCTTATTCATCTCAAACTGATTCAATATTCTTAAATTATTCTTTTGGCATTATGGTTTGTTTGTTTGTTTATTCTATCAATAAATAAGTATTTTTTTTATTAGATTCAGATCGTCTTGTACTTATCATTTTCAGAGCTCAAACTCCTCTATCGAGGTAAAGATCCTTTCAACTCCGGTAGCAACCTCCCCTTCACACAAGGGTCAAGCGCATATCGTATCACCTTATTCTTTTCTGTTATGTCCTCCTTGGGAATGTTGTTGATGATTCTGGATAAGCTAATCAGGGGGGTGGTGCATCAACGGGGAGGCGTCCGTTCACCAACAGTTGTTGAATGGTGTAGTCCATTTCGCATCAAATCATAGGGACAAAGTGGGAACTAATCATATCAAAAAATTCCTTCAAGCAAAGGAATTCTACCTTCTTTACGACCCATCACTTGTTCTCCCCACCTTGATACTCTTGGAGCTCTGCCATCTTACTCTCTAGCTAGCCTCTTTGAGCATCTAGGGTTACTTCCAATTCAGACTGGGAGACTCCTCGGGCTTCCGGCTCAATCTTGGCCGCCTCCACTTCAACATAAGTCAACTCCAGTTCTTATATCTGGACCTCCGCCAAAGCCTTAGCTGATTTGGCTTCCTCTCGGGTAGTTTTTAGCTCTTGATCATTTAGCAACTTGCCTTATTTTTAGCTAGCCTCCAACTCACCCTTGGTGGTTCTCACCTCCATCTTGGTCGCCTCTAGCTTAGACTTTTAAGCCTCTATTGCCTTCTTCAACTTTTCCACGTCCTTCTGTTGTTTCCTCTTCCCTGACTTTAATTTTTTATTTCAGCCTCGATGGAGTCCACCTCCTTCTTCCGCAACTCCAGGTTGTCTATAGCCTAGAGTTGATCTGTTCTCTTGTCCGCCAAAACTCTCTGTAGTCAATAATCTCTACCTGTTTGTGTCTGGGTCAGCTTGTAGCTTCTTCAGGTGGATAATCTCCACCATTTCTATAGACGCTTCCGCTCGAAGCATGGATATGATCTACACAGAAGGGGCTTAGACTAATTGGGCCTCAAATTCAGCCACCTAGGTTCAAATTTCTTGAAGATCTTCCAAAATTTGGTCGAATCATTGACCAAACACCAACATCTTGGGTGTGCTATCAGCTCCCCCCAATATGAGGTCCTTGGCTAATGCTCTGAAGGACATGCTCTTAGCGGCCTCCTCGCCGCTTGACCACTTGGTTGCCATTGGATCGTAGAGGGTGAGACACGGCGGATTCACTTCGAGGGTCTATTCTTGGGGTGCTTCTACAATAGTATGGACATCAACTTCGCCTAACTCAAGGAGAGAAGACCCCATAAGGGATTATGACCCTCTTATTGGGACACTCCGGGAGCTAGAGAGGGTGTGTATAGCTTGTCTCGCTTTGTTGATGATGATTTGTAACAAAAAAAATACAAAGCAAAGCTCTATCAATACTAACACTAGGTTTTACTTGGTATCCATTTTAAGATGAAGTGACTAATCCAAGGATCCACACTCAAGTACAATTTCCACTAAACCTTACCATAGTTCGAAACCGATGGTTTGACGGTTCAGAATCAACGGTTCAGAACCATGGTTTGATGGTTCCTGGCAGGTCGACCTTTAACCTTAACGACCCAAGATGGTTACGGTTCGCTGTTCGGAATCGCCGGTTCACGGTTTGGTTCATGGTTTACCACGGTTCACCACAGTTTAAGATTATTATATTAAAAAAAATAAAAAATATTTTTACAAAGGGATTGTACTTATTTAAGTTGCTTACATATCCCCTTAGGGTATAGGGAAATCAAAGCCCAAGTAGTTTTTTTTTATATTTGTACCCTTTTACATTGTCACTCACTTCCATTTTTCATTCCTGTTGTATTCGTTCCTTCAGTATAAAAATCTTCAACTTCGTCATATAAAAGTTGCATTCCTTGGATTCTTTTCTCGGCTCTGGTCTAATCATCCAGTAATGCTTAGGCTTCCAATGAATCAGGAGACAAAGTTAATTGTCATTCATCTAATATGTTGCCACCAGCACTGAATGTCTACTCCACAATAACAGTTGACACTGGATAAGATAAAATTTCTTTAGCGATCACGGAGAGGACGGGAAAGCTTTGAGCCTTCTGTGACCACCATTTTAAGGTATCGAAATTTTCGCTATCTGCTTTATTAAAATCAAAAGAAGTCGTAAAATAATTTTTAAGTTCCTGTGTGGAACTTGAGGATCTTCATGGACGTTTCATCCGTTCTTTTAATAAAAGTTATATTTTTGTAAATTTTAAATTACTACTAGTAGTTTGTTGTATTTCAAAAATATTAATTTGTATTTCATATTTTACATAATATTGACTATAAATACCATATAAATAAATTATAACATTATATATAATATTAACTGGATCAGGAGAAGAAAAATCTTTAGAATTAAAGCATTATAATATAAAGTTAACATTTCTGGTAAAACTTCTAATTTAAATCTAGGATTTAAAGCAAATGTAATTAAATAAATTTCAGGAATAAAATAAAATATTTTCCTCATTTAGTTTTCATAGCTAAGATGCAAGAAAATAAAGATTCTTTATTAATATATTCATTTAAAACTAATACTATATTAGAAAAATTTTCTTAAACTAATTGAGCATTAGGATAATAAATATTGGAAAGTTGTTCGGTTACATCATTAAATACTTTTAAAATTTCACTAATACTATTACAAATATTCCATTGTTATGAAAATCAATATATATTAGTATTGGTATCTTGTGCAAAAAATGAAATAATAATTCTTTATAATGAAATGAATCTTGTAATAATTGGTATGTTAAATGCTATTGGTACATCATGTGGAAATTTTTTAGGTCTCATTCCATTAGTTTTATGAAACCTACCTAATTATTTTCATTATAGATGGACGAGACCATAAATAAGAAATTACAATTCTAATTGGTTTAATATAATTTTTTAAAAATTTTAATCCATCTTGAACACATAAATTTAAAATATGGCATATATAACGAATATGAAAAATAAATCACCAATAATAGATTGACAAACAAATTTTATATCATCTATACAAGTGGTATTGGAACTAGTATTATCTAATGATATTGAAAATATATTATGAGTTAATCTATATTCTTTTAAAATTAAACATAATAATTGTGCGATATTATGAGCATTATGTGATTCATAAAAAACTTTATAAGCTAACAATCTTTTTTGGAGGTTCCAAGAGTTATCGATCCAATGACAAGTCACACTCATATACGAATGTGTTTGCCAATGATCACTCTAAATATCGGAACATAAAGAAACTTTATTATCTAATTTACTAAATTATTAATTAAATTTAGTTTCCCTTGTTTTACTAATTTTTTAATTGTACGAGTAAGTGTAGTTCTAGGAACACGTTTAACACATGGATTAAGAGATTCTTTACAAAAATTTTAAAATGTGCATTTAGATCCAAAACTAAAAGAAAGATGTTCTACGGAAACAAATTTAGCTAATAATTTTCTTAATTTAATATCTAAATATAAAAATAAACTAAAATCAGTACTACTGCTAGTTGAAGAAAATCTTGATAATTATGTTTGAGAACAGTCGAGTCTATATTCCATCAGGTGTTTCATTTCTATATGTCATTTCAATGACCCATAGTCGTCGCCGGCTTAGAATTTGTATGAAGCATTACAGTGCTTATATTTTACACGCATTTCTCCAGACGAAAGAGTAACCTTCTAAAAATGTTTAGTGAAAATAGAATACTTTAGAGGAGAAATTTTCTAAACCTTAGAAGTAACTGCATCGATATTTCCTTATATTTCGGGTGTCGGATTTACAAGGTGCTCGATCTCATCATCGATAGATTGAATGTTGGGGTCTTCCTCCCATGGATTCACTATTTCAGTTCCCTTCCGAGCTCTAGATGATGCACCTCCATGGCCTCCTTCCATTATAATTGAAAATTGAAAATGAAAGTTGCGTAGAAATGAAGATGAAAATGTATAGATAATATGAAATTGAGATTAAGAGTAGAGAAGATGTGTGTGAAAATAATGAAACGAGTTTTCTATTTACAGAGTTTGGATAGTAATGGACATTAAATCATAGTCATTGATAAAAAATGGTCAAATGATCCTCACCGTTGAAAAAAATATCCAAAAAAACCCCCCACCCCTCCCTCAATGGCTATGAACCGTCGGTTAACCGGCAGTTCCAATGATTAGGAACTGCGACGGTTCCAAGTGGCAAAAAACAAAAAAAAATATGGTTGAACCGGTGGGCCAAACTAGCGGTTAATTGGTGGTTTACTAGTTTTGCACTTAAGGAATCGAAACCAGCCTGGCAACTTGTCGGGCCGGTTCCACTTCGGCCCGGCAGACTGAGTCAACTAGCAACCGACCCGTTTATCCGGTTGCAAACCCGACCGTGGGTCGAGTCTACTCTCCACTATCAAAACAACTCCTGCTTAGAATATTTTAGAGGTGGAGAAACCTCGTACAATCTCACATACAACAAGAAGAAAATGAGAAGTTAATACAAATAAAATCTTATAAAATTTACAACAATAAAACCTAGCTTGCTCTCTTTTTGTTTGGAAGCGCCTCTTGATGGTTGGAAATGTAGCAAAACTTTCCTCCAAGAATCTTCAAAAACTGGTGGTGAGTGTTGGAGAAGAATTGGCGAAGAGTTGTTGTGTTTGAACCTTGTCATCGCCTTTATACTTCGTGATTTAAGGCTTCCAACCAATTGAGCTTACTCCCCAATTGATTGCCACGTAAGATCCAATCAATCCCAACCATCCAAAGCTCACAACCTACGCAACGGTCATATCCTAATTGATTAACTGATCGATTGGGGTATCTGGATCGATCAATTGATTGATCCAGATGTCTTCTATACTCTCACAGAAGACCCTAGAATCAATTGACCAATCGATTTCGACTGCCTCACTTCATCGTAAGACAACCAGCTCCAATCGATCAACTGATCGATTAGAGTATCCCGATCGATCGATTGATCGATCAGGGAGCACATTGTGCTCTCGTGATTTACCCCTAATTGATCAATTGATCGATTGAGCTCCTCACGTCAAAACACTACCCAACTGATCGATTGGTGCAGAGAAATACTAACTTTCTTTACTCAAGTCTAGAGTTCCCACGCCCAACATTTAGTCAATCGTGATCTGTTGGTACTTCTCATGCCTAGCATTTGATCAACCTTTACCTACTGGGACTTCGTCACTAAGTGTCTGGTTAATCCTTTGACCCACTTAGACTTTCTCCCAGTGCTAAGTATCCGATCAACTTTAACCCACTTGGACTTATCATCTCGTGCCAAGTGTTCAGTCTTCTATGACCCACTTGGACTTCCAAACACAGATGTCTGATCAACCTTGACCCACGTGGATTTCTACATGCCTAATTTCACTCACCAAGATTTTTCATCACCTGGTTTCACTCTCTAGGATTTCCCTTTGCATAGATTTATTCAGTAAGGCTTTTCATCTAATTTCACTCACTAGGATTTCTCACTGCCTAGCTTCACTCACTAGGACTTTCATCTAGTTTTTCTGACCAGAACTTTTCCTCTACCTAGCTTCACTAACTAGGACTTTTCACTTGGCTTCACTCACAAGGTTTTTTCTCACTGCCTAGCTTCACTCGCTAGGGCTTTTCACTTGGCTTTTGGCTTCACTCACCAAGACTTTTCAATCTGTCTAGCTTCACTCACCAAGACTTTCCACGCAAAGTGTCCGTTCAACACTGATCTGCTTGAATTTTTATCTTCAGCCAACCTTCCCTTTGGTCTTGTTCTAGCCTAACATCTAATTAGGACTTCCCAATCAATTATTCAGTCAACTTTGACCTACTTGACTCTTTTGGTTAACCTTTGATAGTCAATCTCCCATATGAATAATTACACTTGCAATTTTTATATATTGTCAAACATCAAAACTCAAACACCACGACTCAAGCTTGAGTCAACTTAAACTTAGTCAACCTAGCCAACTTTAACCTAGGGGAAATTGCACAAATAATCTCCCCTTTTTTAATGTTTGATAATACGTTTAAATTAAGCTAATCTTATAGCCTTAACTTCTTCTTCTTACCAAAGTATGACTGAGGGTTTCCTTTATTCTCCCCTACCAAGAGGATAATCTCCCCCTTTGGATAAATGAAGGTTTCATAACTTAAACCATACATTCTTCTCCTTTCGCACACATCAAAAACTCTTCCCCTGAAGAGTTATCCACATGTTCACAACCTCACTTGTTGTTCACAACATCACAATGAAGGTCACATACTATTCATTATCTCCAACTGATCAACCTAGAGCATGCACTTGTCATCAATGTTCATCCTAGAGCATTCACAACAATAAAGGTTTCTCATCTTCCATTGTTTCGTTGTTTGAAAAAAAAAATTTAAATCATATTTTTAAAGAGTAGCTCCTCCTCAAAACATACTCCAAACTTCTGTCAATGTGCCAACAATGACTTAGAATTCTTAAACCTTTAGAAAACCTAAAATTTAACTTTGAAACTAAACATTATCCTAAACTTCAAGTTAGTCTTCTTTAACCATTATGTTCTTATTTTCATCAAGAAAAATCACCCTTAAATGTTCATAAATAAATTTCTTAGGATTAGGGATGGTCAGATCATTTTAGCCAAAATCAGTTTTTTCAATCGATTGAAATTGGGATTCAATCGATCAAAGTCATTCAATTGATCAACTAATCAATTCCATGAGCTTCTATTTGTGAAAAAAAAAACTTGAATCGATCAACTAATCGATCAAGTCAGGGGCAATCAATCAACTGATCGATTCTGTAAGCCTCTGCTCATGGAAACCCCAGTTTAATCGATCAATTGATCGATTGAACATGCTCAATCGATTAACCAATTGATCCACACCCAGTTAGATTGATTACTTGATTGATTGAGTTTCTGAATTTCTTGATTTCAAAATCGAACCAAAATTCAAAAATTCATAACTAATTCTAGGTTTTTCCAAAATTCAAAAATTTTACATAGACATTATTTAAGACATATACTATTAAACACAAAACTTGAAGCCATTGAAAATTTTAATATTTTTGCTCTAGTTTATGCCTAACTATACAATGGTAATTCCTATTAAAAGATAGTCTTCATCAAGATTTTCTAAAAGTATTTTGAAATAATTTTTAAAATCAATTTTCAATCATATTCCTTGGGCTAAATACATATGACTTATACACTAGCATTCCAAATGATTAGATAACACATAAACTATGTGTCTTGATGAAATTAAAACTCAAAAAGATGTACTAAATCAACATATTAAGTTTTATTCATCCTCCTAACATCTTACTTATATCTAATGTGTACTAAAGAATATACAAGTCAACTTATTATCTTTGTGAAATGTAAATATTGATTTTACCCTAATCTAAGGAATAATGTTTATTTATCTAGGCATTTAAATTATGATAATCCATGTAGGATATCATTTTATAACTAATGTTATTGTTCTTAATCACAAGGATTTAAAGTAATGCATGATAATTTATGATATACATCAATGATATGGGTTATAAGGGGTGGACCCCGTATAATAATGTGAAAGGGGATATAAGTAGAAGAGAGAAGAAGTAGAGAAGCCCGGATGAGGTGAATGCTCTTGGCAAGCAAATCCCGGTCGAGAATAGGGGACTGGCCGGCCTAGAACTGATTGAGGACGCGACATAGGTAGATATGCTTGGTAGGCAAATCTTGTCCATGCATGGAATGCTGAATGAACCAAAATGGATGAAATATTAGCATGCGCACCTACGTCCGATAGGAAAGTCTCAGTCGAACATGAACTCTCGACCAAGAATACCAGGCCGATCGAGAACGCAAGCTTGACTGAACTAAGAGACGGACGAGGAGGTAGTACATTCAAACATGTTCGACAGTTAAGGTCCGGTCGAGCATAAACATAACTCACTCGGTAATATAATTTCGGACGAGTGAGCAGATATACAAACTAAGGTGGATAGAAGGCACTCGGCTGGGAAATATCTGATCGAGCATAAACATAACTCGCTCGGTAATATAATCTCGGTCGAGTGGGCAGATATACAAACTAAGGTGGATAGAAGTCACTCGACTGGGAAATATCCGGTCGAGCATAAACATAACTCGCTCGGTAATATAATCTCGGACGAGCGAGCAGATATACAAACTAAGGTGGATAGAAGGCACTCGGCTGGGAAATATCCGGTTGAGAATAAACATAACTCGCTCGATAATATAATCTCGGAAGGGCATATAAACACGCACTTTTATAAGGCTATTAGTATAAGATTGACCTGACAAAATCTGTCTGGGCATGAAGACATTCACACTTACTAAATCTCGTAAACATAGCCAGTAAGGATTAGTATGACTAAATATGTGTGATATATGAACAATATGAGAATAATATATGATCATATGACAATTTGTTTAATTTAGCGGGAAACAGTTTCCAGAAGCTTCCGTGGGGGTGATAGACGACAAAGAAGGTACATCTGGGCTATAAAAAAGATTCTTTAAACTATTATTACAGATGCTTACGTCATCTCATAACAAACTCTAACAAATCGGGGTCCACCTCATGATCGTAGAGGTTATATGAGGTGGTATAAAAAGGGAGATCCTCTCCGTTGGCAAGGTACGTGCAGCGCTACTACTGAAACCCTAGTTCCACTTCAGTTTTACTGTACTTCTTCTTTTTCTTCCCGCTTGGAACAGAGGAGCCTGACTTGAGTATTGGAGGGTCTAGCCAGGGTTCCCGCCCCGGTCTTAAGTCACTAACACTTTGTTGGTTGGTTTCTTAGTGCGCAGGAGTGAGGACATCGGAGGCGTTCTTCATCGGAGTCCTCGTAGATCTGCTCTGGTCTTCTCAGATCTAGCTTTAACCCGCTATTCTTGTCGCTGGGAGGTATTCATGACGGGGCTTCTTCGGGATCTGCTTTGGTTTTCTCAGATCCATTGTTATTCACCTTCCCCAGAGTTCCCGCCTATCTTTTCTCCAAAGTCATTGCCTGTCGTTCCCAGCTCTTCATCTCATTAAGCATTCAGACATGATCAAATTTAACGCCATCTGTGGGAAACTCTCACCTAAATTTGAGACTACGTGATGGAGGATGTTGGAAAACTTAATACTATCGTTGTAACTCAAGAAGATCTGGAGCTTCTCATCAATGCAAGAGTGCAGAGGGCGTTACAACAGCAACAACAGTCGAATACTAGAGGTACCTTGCCAGTAGCAGCAAACCCAGCGATCTCAACTACTGATCACCGGAGAGACAGAGGTATAGAAGAAGATAATCATGATTATATAACTCCTGCTCCCGTTTCCCCTACTCGACATCCCCGAGCCTTTTTCCATACTCCTATGGAGCAAGGGGGGCAAAAACCGGTGCTCCAAGAATCTTCCAGTGAGGCACTAGTGCAAGAAAAATGCAAGAGAAAGATGGTGACCAGTGATAACTCCCCTGAGAGAATCATCACTCCTTTCTCCCAGAGGGTACTTGATGATCTGCTACCGAAACACTATCAGAATTTAAACATTAGAGAGTATTTTGGAACCACTGATCCAAAGATCATCTTTTTAAGTTTGAGAATGCTGCTTTGCTTCAACAATTTACTGATGGTGTGAAGTGTAGAATGTTCCTCACTACATTTGGGGGTACGACCCAAAGATGGTTCAAAAGATTACTAGATAATTCTATTAGACGGTTTAAGAATTTTCATAAAATATTCCTTCATCATTTTTCTAGCAATAGAAGGTATCATAAAACTCCTTAAAGTCTTTTCTCTATTAAACAGGGGACTAAGGAAAGTATCATGGCATATATTAAAAGGTTTAATCTAGTAGCTATTGATATTCCTAATGCTATCACTGCAATCCTGGTGAGTGTATTTTCTCAAGGACTCAATGATAATGATTTCTTCAAGGACCTAGTGTGAAATCCTCCAACTAATTTTGATTTACTGATTGAGTGAGCTACTGAATTTATTAATGTTGAAGAGGCTCAAGCTGCTCATAAAAAAGAGAATGTTGTACCTGTTCTAGCTCCAATTAATGACCAACCCATAGCTCCTGTTCATCCACCTAGGGGGCCTCATGTTGCTCCTCCTCCACAACGCCAGCCTGAACTTAGATCCCAAGCGGTACAACATGTGGAAATACCACAAGGAGTCCCCAGAAGGTGGTGTACTTATCATATGTCAGGTACTTATTATACAAAAAATTATTATGCTATGAAGAACCAGCGAACGAATAATACTCGGTATTGTCGACAATCTCCCCACCGGCAATATACCCAAGGCCAACCAGTCCACTTAAACTGGAGTACCGAACGATCGAACCACAACAAGGGGCGTTACAGTTACCGGTCATGCCCGCCCGAACGCAGAGTAAACACCACTCGAGTTAACAACCGCTCGTCAAGAAGAGAACCGAAGCAATGTCGCCCGAGGTAATATCAATATGATAACGGGTGGACCTACCGATGGTGATTCAAATCGGGCGAGGAAATCGCATGCTCAACGGTTACAGATCCATGCAGTGGGTGTTGGTTGCTACTCGGAAAACCTAATGGTTCCACTATACAAAAATTTTGTACAAAGGTCTGAACCTTTTCCTAGCTACCATGTGTTCTTTTAAATTAAACTTGGATCTCCTGCGGAACTTAACACGTTTGATCCAAAGTTTAATCTATTTGTTCTTTTAGGTTTTGACTTGGATCTCCTGCGGAACTTAACACGTTTGATCCAAATCACCTAGGTTATTAATTTCATTAAATATTAGTTTCCAAAATTGGCTCCCAGTACTGACGTGGCAAGGCACATGACCTTCTTGGATATGGGAACAACCACCACCGACTAGACAAAGCCTTTTAAGGAAAGTTAATATTTAATTTCCTTAAATAACTTTAGGTCAACCGAAAAGAACAATCAAATCACAAGGAAAAGAAAAAACAAAAAGAACACAATATCAAAAACAAATTCAAAATACTAGAATCGTATGCCTCTTGTATTTAGTATTATTTCCTAAAATAACTAGTATGATGCGGAAAGGAAAAATACTAGTTATACCTTTTAGAAAGACCTCTTGATCTTCTACCGTATTCCTCTTCTAATCTCGGACGTTGTGTGGGCAACGATCTTCCGAGATGAGAAACCACCAAAGCACCTTCTTCTCCTTTCTTCAAGTTTCGGCCAAGCACAATGCTTCCAAAAGATGAAAATCTTTTTCCACCAACCAAGCTCCAAGGGATGTAAGCTTTCTCTCCTTCTTCTCCAAGCTAAAATCCGGCCATCACTTGATCTCCAAGGAGGAAGAGAGGTTCGGCCACAAGGATGGAGAGAAGAGAAGGGGAAGGGCCGGCCACACCAAGGAAGAAAAGAGGGAGAAAAATAATAGAGTCGTTCACCCTTGAAGGCACCTCTACCCCCTCTTTTATAATCTTTGGTCTTGGCAAATAAAGAAATTTAAATAAAAACTTCCTTAATTCTTTTGCCATGAAAAGGAAATATTTATTTAATTAAAAATAATTTTTCTCTTCTCAATTTACAATGGCCGGCCATATACAAATTTTCAAGCAAATAAAATTTTAAACACAAATTAAAACTTCCTTATTTGCTTCCGGAAATTTATAAATTTTTTCAATAATTTTTATCCCTTCATGATTGGTTAATAAAAAAGAAATTTTATAAATTAAAATCTTTCTTTTAAACATGTGGATAATTTTCCAAAAGGAAAGTTATCTCTAAAAATTAAAATCTCTTTTCAATATACAAATAAGGAAAGATATCAAATCTTTTCTTAATCTTTTGTAGAAACTAATAAAAGAGAATTTTTAATTTTTAAACTTTCTTTTAAATCATGAACATGATTAAAAAGGAAAGTTTTTACCAAAATTAAAATTAACCTTTTAATCTACAAATAAGGAAAGAGATTTAGCTCTTCTCTTAATCTTTTGTAGAATCTAATAAAAGGAAAGATTTAAATTTTTAAACTCTCTTTTAAATCATGTTATCCACATAAGAAAAATTTTAAAAAATAAAAAATCCTTTTATTTTCATTTGGGCTGGCCACACCAAGCTTGAACCCAAGCTAGGGTCGGCCACCTTGAAGCACCCATGAACCAAACTTTGGCCGGCCCTAGCTTGGTCTCCAAGCTAGCTTGGCTGACCCCTATGGGATGGGTAAGAAGGTGGGTATAGTACTCTATAATTAAGAGGCTACGATAGGGACCGAGAGGAGGAATTGGTTTTGGTCTCCCGATAAAATTAAGCATCCCGTGTTCGCCCCGAACACACAACTTAATTTTATCAATAATAATTCATTCCACTAGAGAACTATTATTGAACTACCGCACCAATCCTAAATTACATTTTGGGCTCCTTCTTATTATGAGTGTGTTAGTCTCCCTGTGTTTAAGATGTCAAATGTCCACTAATTAAGTAAGTTACTGACAACTCACTTAATTAATATCTAGCTCCAAGAGTAGTACCACTCAACTTCATCGTCATGTCGGACTAAGTCCACCTGCAGGGTTTAACATGACAATCCTTATGAGCTCCTCTTGGGGACATTCTCAACCTAGATTACTAGGACACAATTTCCTTCTATAATCAACAACACACACTATAAGTGATATCATTTCTCAACTTATCGAGCTTATTGATCTATCGAACTAAATCTCACCCATTGATAAATTAAAGAAATAAATATCAAATATATGTGTTTGTTATTATATTAGGATTAAGAGCACACACTTCCATAATAACTGAGGTCTTTGTTCCTTCATAAAGTCAGTATAAAAGGAACGACCTTAAATGGTCCTACTCAATACACTCTAAGTGTACTAGTGTAATTATATAGTTAAGATAAACTAATACCTAATTACACTACGACCTTCCAATGGTTTGTTCCTTTCCATCTTAGTCGTGAGCTACTGTTTATAATTTATAAGGTACCTATAACATGATCTTCTGTGTGTGACACCACACACCATGTTATCTACAATATAAATTAATTGAGCAACTACATTTATCGTAAATGTAGACATTTGACCAATGTGATTCTTATTTTTAGATAAATATTTATACCAAAAGCTAGGCTTTTAGTATACATTTTAACAGTGGGATGCAGCATGGAAAGGACAGCAGGATCGGAGATTAGTTTCGAGTCTAAAGATCTATAGGGGGTAGAGGTATCCCATGATGATGCGTTAATAATCAAAGTTGTTATAGTTGATTACAATATTTCCCGTACCTTCATTGATCTGGTAGTCCTGTTAACATTATCTTCAAAAAAAAATTTTATCAGTTACAGATAGATCCAAGTGAGCTTCAGCTCATGCTAACTTCTCTCTATGGTTTCACGAGCAATAAAGTACAACAGCTCGGACAAATAAAGTTGGCTATATCCTTAGGGGAGGAGCCCCTGATGAGAACAAGGAGATCCTATTTTATGGTGGTAGAAGCACCTTCTATGTATAATGTCATACTGGGTCGGCCGACCTTGAATGAATTTCGAGTGATTGTTTCTACTTTCTGTCAGAAGGTGAAGTTTCCTGTTGATGACCAAGTAGGAGAAGTTCACGGAGATCAGTTATTGCGCGAAAATATTACGTGGAGATCATCAGAACAGAAGCCAACGCTACTCGCAAAACTCAAAGAATAGAAGTCAATGTTATTCAGGAGAAGTCACCCATTCTAATATATGAAGAAAAAGAAGAAATACAAATACAAGTCGGGCGACTAGAAGCTGTGACTTATGTAGCCACTGATCTGGATCCCCCACTCAAATCCGAGCTGATGCAATGCTTAATACGAAATAATGATGTATTTGCATGGACACCCAAGGAGGTCACAGGTGTTTCCCCTCTTGTGATGGAGCACTCATTACACGTCTACCCAGATGCTCGATCTGTCAAGCAAAAGAAGAGAGATTTTGAGGCTGAACAGAACCAAATTATCAAGGAAGAGGTGGACAAATTAATAGAGGCAAGTTATATTTAGGAGGTACAATTCCCTAGTTGGTTAGCAAATGTCATCTTGATATCTAAAACAGGAAACAAATGGCGAGTATGTATCAATTTTTGGGATCTCAACAAAGCTTGCCCAAAAGATTATTATCCCTTGCCTTGCATTGATCAAGTGGTGGATTCTACAGCTGGATGTGAATATATTTGCATGTTGGATGCCTATCAAGGCTACCATCAGGTTCCCTTGGCCAAGGATGATCAAAAAAAGGTTAGCTTTATAACCGCTGAGGGTACTTATTGTTACAATATTATGCCTTTTGGATTAAAGAATGCATGGGCAACTTATCAGAGGCTTATGAACAAAGTCTTCCAAAAATAAATTGGAAGAAATGTAGAGGTATATGTAGATGACAAATTAATTAAATCTCTTCAGGCTAAGGACTTATGTAAGGATGTAGAAGAAACATGCAAGACCTTGCTGCAGTATGGACTCAAGCTTAACCCTTGCAAATGTTTATTTGGAGATAAAGGTGGTAAGTTCCTTGGTTATATGGTTATAGAGCAAGGAATAGAAGCGAATCCCAACAAAGTTTGAGTGATCCAAGACATGGAGCCCCCACGCAACATGAAAGAAGCCCAAAGGTTGACCGGTCGAATTACTGCTTTATCTCGCTTCATTTCTCGATCAGCCGACCGAAGTTTTCATTTCTTCAAGATACTCCAGAAGGCTAATAAATTTCAATGGGATGAAGAATGTGACAAGGCATTCCAAGAGTTAAAAGAGTATTTGTCAACCCTCCCTGTCTTAGATAAACCCGTAGTAGGAGAAACTTTATGGATTTATCTCTCAGCAAATGAGCATGCTGTAGGCTCGATGTTGGTGAGGCAGGAGGGTAAAGAGTAACAACCAGTATACTTCTCAAGTCATTTATTAAAAGGAGCCGAGTATAGATATACTACACTCGAAAAATTAGCTTATGCATTAGTGTTGACAACAAGAAGGTTACGTCCTTACTTTTTATCACATACGATTGTAGTATTAACTAATAGCACTCTCGATTGAGTACTTCTCAATCCAAAAGCATTCAGACGGTTAATTAAATGGACAACTGAACTCAGTGAATATGACATACAGTATCAACCCCGCTCGACCATCAAAGCGCAAGCTCTAGCGGACTTTATAATAGAAGTACAAGGTCCAGAAGAGGAAGGGGCTTAGAAAATTTATGTAGATGGTTCTTCTACTAGACAAGGCAGCGGAATTGGAATCCTCCTTATATCTCCGAGAGAAGACCCAGTTCAACTTTCCGTCCAATTGAATTAGAGGGCCACTAATAATGAAGCAGAATATGAAGCGCTGATAGCTGGTTTACAAGCTGCTCAACATGTAGGAGCTGTTCGAGTATGGATTTATTTTGATTCTCAATTGGCAGCACAACAGTTAACAGGCAACTTTGAAATTAGCAATGACTGACTGAAGTTATATACAGAAGCATTTAATAAACTGAAAGGTGAGTTTCAGGAAGTGAATATACAAAAGATGCCTCGATCAGAAAATCAAGTGGCTGATGAGTTAGCTAAGTTAGCTTCAGGAATAATACCTTGGAACCTAGACCAGCCTATGGAACAAACAGTGTTGGTATCTTGTATCGAGAGACAAGCTGATCTAGAAATACAGGATGATTGGAGGACACCAATTATATTATTCTTACAACAGGGTGTTCTACCGGAAGGGGAAGAGCAAGCAAGGGTTTTCAAGAAAAGAGCCACTCAATATACTCTGGTAGGTGATCATCTGTATAAGAGAGCTTTCTCTAGTCCTCTGCTCAAATGTATTGGGCTAGAAGACATAAAATATATTCTACGAGAAGTTCATCAGGGTTCCTGTAGAAGTCATATCGGAGGGAGATCTTTAGCCCATAAATATTATTAGCAGAATATTTCTGGCCTACTCTACAAGAAGATGCAGCTCATCTCGTAAGAATATGAATGTCTTGTCAAAAACATCAGAATCTTTCACATCATCCTACTCAGTTATTAAAAACTTCTATAGTTTTTTGCCCTTTTGATCAATGAGGTATGGATGTAGTAGATCCATTTCCCTTGGCAACTGCACAAAGAATATTTCTATTGGTGGTTGTAGATTATTTTTCAAAATGAGTGGAAGTTGAACCATTGGCAAGAATAACTGAAAATGCAGTCATTAAATTCTTATGGCAACACATTATTTGTAGGTTTGATATTCCACATAAATTGGTTTCTGATAATAGAAGACAATTTCAGGGGGAAAGAATCAAAGAATGGTGTGCAGGGTATGGTATCATGCAAGCATTCACTTCTGTGGCGTACCCACAAAGTAATGGGCAAGTAGAAGTAACTAATAGAGAAATTATCAGAAGACTTAAAATCAAATTGGATCATATTGGTGGTAGTTGGGTGGATGAGTTACCTAGTGTGTTATGGGCATATCGTACCACTCCTCGAGAAGCTACGGGAATAACACCATTTCAGTTAGTATATGGAGGTGAGGCAGTAGTTCCCATTGAAGTTGGGGTGGAATCTGATCGAAGACAACTATATGATGAGGGTAATGCAGATTGGCGTCTTATGGAGCTTGATCTAATAGAAGAAGTCCGGGATAAAGCAGCAACTCGCCTTATATCATATCGACAACGTATGAGATAAAATTACAACAAAAGGGTTATCCCCCGATTCTTTCAGGTAGGGGATCTCGTATGGAGGCGCATCAAGCCTGTAGGGGATGTTAGCAAATTAGCACCACAATGGGGAGGACCATACAAAGTCATACATAAGCTTGCTTCAGGCTCCTACTATCTACAGGACGTGGAAGGGAGGAATCTCGAGCAACCTTGGAGCACAAATCATTTACAATCTTACAGAGCTTAACAAGTATGCTTGTAATTTGCCCCTATATTTCATTTTTTTATAAGTGAAAAATGTAGGCATCTATCCTCCAAACGCGTATATCTTCTTGGATAAACAGATCGATCTCGTCCCCTCTTTTTCTTCCGAGTGTGTTCCCTCCGCTCAACACCAATCGATCGGGGATCTTAAGGAGTGACCGACCTGGCTTCCTTAAGGGTAACCGAAGACTTTAAACTCATAACAGTCGAGCAACGACTATAAACTTCCGAGCGTGTTCCCTCCGCTCAACACTAGTCGATAGGGGACCTTAAGGAATGACCGGCCTGACTTCCTTAGGGGGAATCGGAGACTTTAAACCCTTAACAGTCGAGCAGCGACTATAAACTTTCGAGCGTGTTCCTTCCGCTCAGCACTAGTCGATTGAGAACCTTAAGGAGTAACCGGACTGGCTTCCTTAAGGGGAACCGGAGACTTTAAACCCATAACAGTAGAGCAATGACTATAAACTTCTGAGCGTGTTCCCTCCGCTCAGTACCAGTCGATCAGGGACCTTAAGGAGTGACCGACCTGGCTTCCTTAGGGGGAACCGGAGAATTTAAACCCTTAAAAGTCGAGCAGCGACTATAAACTTCCGAGCGTGTTCCTTCCGCTCAGCACTAGTCGATCAAGGACCTTAAGGAGTGACTGGACTGACTTCCTTAAGGGGAACCGGAGATTTTAAACCCATAATAGTTTAGCAGTGACTATAAACTTCCGAGCGTGTTCCCTCCCCTTAGTACCAGCCGATCTGGGACCTTAAGGAGTGATCGGCCTGACTTCCTTAGGGGGAACCGGAGACTTTAAACCCTTAACAGTCGAGCAGCGACTATAAACTTCTGAGCGTGTTTCTTCTGCTCAGCACTAGTCGATCGGGGACCTTAAGGAGTGACCGGACTGGCTTCCTTAAAGGGAACCAGAGACTTTAAACCCATAACAGTCGAGCAACGACTATAAACTTTCGAGCGTGTTCCCTCCACTCAGCACTAGTCGATCGGGGACCTTAAGGAATGACCGACCTAACTTCCTTAGGGGGAACCGGAGAATTTAAACTCATAACAGTTTAGCAGCGACTATAAATTTTCGAGTGTGTTCCTTCCGCTCAGCACTAGTCGATCGGGGACCTTGAGTGACCGAACTTACTTCCTTAAGGGGAGCCGGAGACTTTAAACCCATAACAGTCGAGCAACAACTATAAACTTCCGAGCGTGTTCCCTCTGCTCAGTACCAGTCGATCGGGGACCTTAAGGAGTGATCGGCCTGGCTTCCTTAGGGGAACTGGAGACTTTAAACCCTTAACAGTCGAGCAGCGACTATAAACTTCTGAGCGTGTTCTTTTCGCTCAGCACTAGTCGATCGGGGACCTTAAGGAGTGACTGGACTGACTTCCTTAAGGGGAACCGGAGACTTTAAACTCATAACAGTCAAGCAGCGACTATAAACTTCCGAGCGTGTTGCCTCCGCTCAGTACCAGTCGATCGGGGACCTTAAGGAGTAATTGGGCTGGCTTCTTTAGGGGGAACCGGACACCCTTAACAGTCAAGCAACGACTATCAACTTCCGAGCGTGTTTTCCCCACTCATCAATTCAGATTTGCTCGACTGTAAAGTCCTAACCGAGATATAATAGTGCTCAAATATCCACTCATCAATTCAAATTCGCTCGGTTATAAAGTCTCGACTGAGATATAATAGCGCTCGGATATCCACTCATCAATTCGGATTCGCCCGACTTTAAAGTCCCGACCGAGATGTAATAGCGCTCAGATATCCACTCATCAATTCAGATTCACTCGGCTGTAAAGTCCTGACCGAGATATAATAGCGCTCGGATATCCACTCATCAACTCAGATTCGCTCGGCTGTAAAGTGTCGATCGAGATATAATAGCGCTCGAATATTCGCTTAGCGGGTTAAATTCGTTTGGTAGCCTAATCCCGATCAAAATATAAGGAAGCATCAAAATTCTCATGTTATCCCAGCTTGCTCAGGATTCAAAACCCAAGTGAAGTAGGAGAACGGGCGAAATTCTGTATAGCAACTCAACTCACCTGGAAGTTCTAAAGGTACATAATTTACAAAAAATAAGTAAGTACCAATTTTTACAAATATATTCTCGGTTTGAGTAAGAAAGAAAAGTACATATAGTTGATTATTTACCTGTTACATGTTCCCTCTTAAGATCAGATTATCTCATGACTGCTCCACGTAACTGCTTATTCATTATATCTGTTATAAGTATAACAAGAATAGCCCTGAAGATATACAAATATCATAACGCAATGAGCAAGTAAGTATCAGATATTCATTTACAATTCCATAATGAAATACATACATGCAGCTATCTACTTTACATACTTATTCCTAATATTATGGTTATCGCATGCTCTTTTTAAAGTACTCATTTGCAAGTTCACTTAAAATAATTTGGGAGGCATACAAGTATTAGTCAACAAAACAGTAGTATTTCTTATAGATACAAGTTTAGGAAAATCAGTACAATTGGCCTAATCCCTGGCCAATCCAGCCATTAAGTGCTCACTTAAAACTGCTAAGGAATTCTTTGGGTAATTCTTTATTGAGCCTCCGATGATCTATAAATCAAGGAGGAGGTTCTTGAGGTAAATACCCTCATTCTCATAGTTGTCTAAGGTCTCCCTCAGCAGAATGAGTTGAGATCCCTATAATGCATTCAACAAATTCATTCCCAAATTTAGGGGAGGCTAAATATTGACGACATCGACTCTCCCAACGCTCTTCTTCACCTGCCCTATAAAATTGTAGATCTGATTCTAATTGGTCTACTTTGCCTCTGAGATCGTCTCATTCTATTTTAGCCTGCTCCAAATCCTTGGTAAGGAAATCTACCTGAGAGTCTTAAACTTTTAACCTCTCTTGTAATTGTAATAAACCAAAGTCTCAGGAGGCTAATTCTTGAGCTACATCCGGAGATTTGGAATGAGAAGTTTGAAAATTTTCCAGAAGAGAAGATCTGAGAGTGGCATCTGCAATAGCCTTATCGTTTAGGGCTGCTTCAATGTTCAATTTAGAATTCAAATCCTTTATCTGTAATTCCAGTGTCCTCTTCTCTCCTCCTCGGACTTGTAGTAGCTGTCGATGATTTTGAAGATCTTTCTCCAAAAGGGCCATATGTTGAGCTTGAGAACCTAGCTTCTCTCGTAATTGAATGATCTAGTTGCTGGAGGAGGGGGAGTTGTCCTCAAAGCTATTATTTGATTCTTCAAGACATTATTTTCCCTCTCTAATTTAGCAGCCAGGTAACCCATATGTAGGCTTGAGGTAAAAAATTGAATGCGATAATAAGACATTTATAGTCTAAAACCATAAGCTAAGAAAATTAAGAAAACTAGGAAAACACATTCCGAATACTTACAACGGCAACTTGGCGATTGTGGTCATCAGCTCAACTAATAATGTTTTTTCCTTTCATAAAAGCATGGTATTGTAACCAAGACTCGGCTAAGAGACCTTTCAATTGGAGAAGCCCATAAGAAATAGGAGTAGGATCTGGGTAGGCAAAGGTTCAAGAAGAGGGGGTTATGTCCTAACACTAGACGTAGTGGAAATATTATGTACAGGATTAGGGATTGGAGGTGGTAAAGCAGGAGGTAGGGAGCCAAGATTCGGTTCAATAGAAATACCCTGGGCCAGAAGATCTCCTGCAAGGAGTTCTCTTGGCTCTCGCTCTAGGTGGAGAAGAAGAAGAAATTGGTGGAGGTTGGGAGGATATAGACACATTCGAAATCGTCCCAGGAGCAGGGATAACTGGGAGAATAGTAGAAATAAGTACGTCGGGTCGCATCATATTAAGGGATAAATTATAACAAATATGAGTATAAGGCATAGACTCCTTACCTCTCTCATAAGAAATCTTAGAAGGGACAATGAGGATTTGTTCAAGCGTGGGGATGGTAAGCCAAAGAGGAGTGTGTTTATCGATATTTGATCTTTTTCGCCGAGTGATGAAGGGACAGTCTTCCTCAGAAGATTTAGACTTCTCTGCAGACGCTTCATTAGGAAGAAGTAGTCCAAAGGTGGAAGGAACGTGATTAAGGCAACGATCTTTTAATAGATCCTCTTCAAACTTAGTTAAAAATGATCTAGGCAATTCTGTATTTTTGTACATGAGAGTTGGGAGAACGACGTCAGGTAAAAGAGAAAAAAATCATAATTTATGAGAGGACCAATTTAAGGGTAACAAGTAAGCATGAGAAAAGACATTTAACTTACCGAAAGGAACATCTAATTCTGTATCAACAGAACTTATTCCAAAGGCAAATAGTAGACCTTCAGCGATTAACGTCAGTAAACTAAATTTAGCACCCTTTAGTTTTAACATTGAAGCATGGAAGGTTGGATCAACAGATATATCTTTTGGATTAGGGAGGGTAGGAAGATTCCGCTGCCAAGTTATAGGATAGGGAGAAGGGGAAGAAAGACATAAAAAGAAGAATTTATGTCTCCACTCTTCTTGTGCTGTGATTCTATTAAACAAAATAGCCTTAGGATGACTTTGGAATTTGAGAAGGCTATCTTCCACTTGATGAGGAATGAAGAAATGGTGGAACAAGCAAGGAGATAACGGACAGTTAAGCAATCGAGAAACAGCAATGAAACCAGCTAAAATAGAAAAAGATTGAGGGATAAATTGATTTAGTAGTATGTTGAAATACACGCTAACATCAATGATAAAGGGATGGAGAGGGAACCGGAAGCCAGACAAAGCTTGTTCCTAGAAAATAGCAATGCTCCTTGGAGGTGGAAGATGGGGACGATCCTCAGGGGTAGGAAGAGCCAGGTATGAAGGGAAGTCATACTTTATTCGCATTTCATACGCTTCTAGTTCTTTAAAGTCAGAGTGAACCATTCAGTAGAAGAGGGAGAAGCCATTATGAGGAGAGGAGTTAATAGTAGAGAAAGAATCACAAATTAAATAGGGAGAAGAAAAATCTCCAAGAGGAAGAAGATGATAAAGTAAAACCCCTGTTTGCTCCTTTTTTCCTTTTCTAAAACCCTTATACGATTACTGAGGCAGATAGCATAGGAGATGATGTTCCCGAGGGAGAAGTTAAGTTTGAGGAAATCGAAGGATCCCGAAAAGGAGGATCATCCTAAACTCTCAATAAGACCCAGTCAGCTGAATCCAATTAATCGAATGTATCAAGTAAAGAAGGCGCACGGGTATCAGTAAACACATTCGGACATTAAAGACCAAGCGAGTATATAGCATAATGGAATTCCGCTCGTCTTTTGTAGATCGAGCAGATGTACATATAAAGAGAATAGATTTGATCGCCTACTATCAGGGGAATAAATTCGAGTGGCCATTAAGGGCCAAACGAATATTTATCTCATATGAGGATACAGAAAATTCTCAGGTGATCGAGGATTGAGCGAGCATATAACTCAAGATAACTCCGCTCGACCCTTAGGGATCGAGGAGATGTTTAGGTTAGATGAATAAACCCAACCAATCAATATAAGCCAATCAAACACCTAGACCTTACAAAAATACATGACCGACTCCTTCAGCCCAGTCAGGTCGAGCGAAAAGGTTCACCCGATCTTCATAGGCCGGTCAAGCACCAAAAAGCCGAGCCGTCTAGCCATCATAGGTTGAACGAACACTCACATCATATAGAGATTAGTGAAGTGATCGATCGGTCATTACAACCAAGCAGGTAACCTGAACTATGTGAAGATTCATAGTAATTCGTTCAGCTCTTATGAAGTGGATACATGTATATAAGGGAAATATAATTAAAGACGAGTTGAATCATATAAAGTTGGGAAGGGATGAACATAAACCCATCACAAATAGTTACAGTAATAACACTAAGTTTAAAAAACACCAATTTACTCCTAATTAGGGTAGCTTGGGGAACATATCAGGGGGGCCGATTTTTCATTAGTTTCCTCCGGCCAGGGAAGCTAGTTGGAGGATCAGAAACCAATAATCCTAGCTCCTTTAGTTGTTTCACCCCACCATCAACTCCATAATTAAGAGCCTTCAAGAAAGTAGCCGCCATAGGATTAAGAAAAGCAGAAGACTCAAGATATGCCTTTTTTCACTGCTCAAAACGGGCATCCTCGTTAGCTTTATAATCCGCTAGTTCTTCTTGAGAAGCTTTTAAAGCAGCCTCTTTAAGGTTCAAAGTCGATAGATGGTCCGCTAAGGCAATTGCATGAGTATTAGTGATTGCAATTGGGAAGACAATTGATTGATCTCAGAAACTTGCTTCTCCAATTTAGAGGATATCTCATCGTTGCGGAAATTTGCCGACTGTAACTGAGACTGAAGGCTTTCTATGTTGGCCTTGTATTGATTCGATTGCTCAGTCTCAGCTTGTAGTGATTGACGAGCTTCTTGCAATTGGGCAGATAGACTGTCTATTTTTTCAGTAGCCTGGGCAGAGGATAACTCTGAGATTTGCCTCCTTAGTGCCCCATTCTCTTGAACTAAATTATACAATAAATGAGCTATGCTCATGTTAGTTATCCAACGCTGTAAAAACAACAATTATTAAGAAGGCAGTTAAGAAAAGATGATCATAAACACAAATAGTTTTACCTTAATCTCATCAAGAGAAAATCTATCGGCCAGTTCGGAGGAATTAAGTCCTTTAATTAACTGGCAGGTTTCTTCCCAAGCTGAGATAAAAGACCCCCCCCCCCCCCCCCCCAAACAATATAGGAAGAGTAGAAGCGGAGGAAGCAGCAGAAGATAAAGAAGTTTGGATTGAAGGGGGGCAAAAAATCTGAAAGGGTAAATCTTAGCCTCCTTCTCCTCGAGCGGGTAAGACCGTTTGTTTAAGGAATGTTGTAACGAGAGTAGTGGGAGAGTCACCACTATAAGTAGGCAATTTCATGGACGAAGAAGAAGCAGGAGTGGGACATGGGCCGAAAGAGGAAGATTAGGAGAAGGAGGAGTAATATCTATAAGGTGGGTCTCTTCAGAAAAAAAAACAACTTTTTGCTTAGGGGAGGGGGCGAGAGTTAATTTGCGTCATTTCTTAGTAGGGGCCTCCTCAGAGGATTTCTCTGAAGCTACTAGAGAGGTAAGCTCGACAATTGGAGGAAGATTGGTGAAAATTCCTTTTGGGATCGCCTCATGGGAACTGGAAGCAACCCCTATGGAAATATGAACTTCTATTAAAGAAGACTCTCCCAATTCAGCACGAAGTTCCTTCTGTTGATTGCTGCTCGAAATATCGTTCTAGTTCCCCTGTACAAAAATTTGTACAAGCATAGAACTATCCTAGCTACCCATGTGCTCTACTGAAATTAAATTTAGATTGCAAACGATGCTTAACATTATTAATCCAAATTGTCCTTCAGAAGTTAAACTTGGATTGGAAACAATACTTAACATTTTTACTCCAAATTTAACCGATGTGATCTTCCTAAGTTAAACCATATTACAGAAGTTATCAAATATCTATTTCAAAGATCGGTTTCCAGGTTAAACATGGCGAGGCACTAGGCCTTCTTGGGTATGAGATCATCCACCACTTCCTAGACAAAGCCTCACAAAGAAATCGGATATTTAACTTCTTACAGTAAACTAGGTTTAACTATAGAGACCTCAATAGAAACACATTATCGAAACATGAAATCAAAAAATAAAATTGATAAAAAAAAAATGATAAAACCGATAACCTCTTGTATTTGATTTTTCAAGATCTATACAAAAGACGAATTAGTTATGATGCGGAAACTAATAACTAGTTATATCTTTTGTAGCTTATAGACCGCTTGATCTTCTGCTGTATTCCTCTCCTTCTCTTGGATGTCGTGTGGGCGACAATCTTCCAAGATGAAATCCACTCAAGCTTCTTCCAATGCTTCCAAGATCCGGCCACCAACTAACCTCCAAGGGATGCTAGACAAGAGAGCTTCCTTCTCTTCTTCTTCTCCTTCAAGCAACCGGTCACCAAGAGATCTCCACACAAGATGCCGCCGGCCACCAAGAGAGAAAACAAAAGGAGAAGAGAGAAGGATAAGGGTCGGCCACCAAGGATTGGAAGAGAGGAATAGAAAATGTGTTATCTCATGAGTCACCCCTCCATCTCTTTTATAATCCTTGGTCTTGACATAAAAGGAAAGTTTTCAATATAATTAAAACTTCCTTATATTCTTTGCCAATGACTAAAAAGGAAGTTTTAAAACAAAAAATTAAAACATCCTTTAATGCTTATCATGGTCGGCCACCTACTTGTGCTCCAAACAAGGAAAGTTTTAAACACAAAATTAAAACTTCTTTATTTGTTTCCGGTAATAAATTTTAATAGAAAATTTTCTCTTTTAAATCCCTTGTTTGTTATAAAATAAAAATTTTATAAATTAAAATCTCTCTTTTAAAACATATGGATGGTTACCAAAAAGGAAGGTTTTATCAAAAATTAAAATCTTTCTTTTAACTACAAATAAGGAAAGATATCAAACCTTTCTTTTAATCCTTTGTAGAAAGTTATAAAAGGAAAGATTTAAAATTTAAAAACTCTTTTTTAAAACCATGACTTTCACAAAAGGAAAGATTTTTGAAATTAAAACATCCTTTTTATTTTAATGTGGTCGACCACCTAGCTTGGGCTCCAAGCTTGGCCGACCACAACATGACTCAACTCTTTGGCTTGGGCCGACCCTAGCTTGGGCTCCAAGCTTGGCTTGGCCGGCCATCATAAGATGGGTAAGAAGCTTGGCTTTAAGTGAATATAAGACTTTATAAATAAGAGGCTACAACAGGGACCGAAAGGAGGAATTGATTTTGGTCTCCCGATGAGCTTGAGCTTCCCGTGTTCGCCCCGAACACCCAACTCAAGTTTATCAATAATATCTTATTCCACTAAAGAGTTATTATTGCACTACCACACCAATACCATATTACAATATGGGCTTATTCTTATCATGAGTGTGTTAGTCTCCCTGTGTTTAAGATATCGAATGTCTACTAATTAAATGAGTTATTGACAATTCACTTTAATTAATATCTAGCTCCAAGAGTAGTACCACTCAATCTTATCACCATATCGGACTAAGTTCACTTGCAGGGTTTACATGACAATCCTTATGAGCTCCTCATGGGGGCATTATCAACCTAGATTACTAGGACACAGTTTCATTCTATAATCAACAACACACCATATAAATAATATCATTTCCCAACTTATCGGGTTTATTGATTTATCGAACTAAATCGCACCCTTTGATAAATTAAAGAAATGAATATTGAGTATATGTGCTTGTTATTATATTATGATTAAGAGCACACATTTCCATAATAACAAAGGTCTTGTTCTTTTATGCAGTCAGTATAAAAAGAACTTACCTTAAATGGTCCTGCTCAATACACTCAGAGTGTACTAGTGCAATTTTATAGTCAAGATAAACTAATACCAAATTGCACTATAACCATTCCAATGGTTTGTCCCATTCCTGTTGGTGCGGTTAGCACTAACGATTTAACCCAGGTTTTGATGAATGACAAATAGGTTAAGTTAGTTTTATTGTTGTCTGACACTTTGATCGAGTGTGTAGGAGAAGTCCAGACAGGTCGACGGGCTGACCGGATGTCTGGCACGAAGCCCAACTAGGTCGACGGGCTGACCGGATAGCTGACGCGAAGTCCAAGCGGGTTGACGGGCTGACCGGACGCTTAGGCACGAAGTCCATCTAGGTCGACGGGCTGACAGGATAGCTGGCGAGAAGTCCAAGAGGGTCGACGGGCTGACCGGACGCTTGGCAAGAAGTCCAGCTAGGTCGACGGGCTGACCGGATAGCTGGCGAGAAGTCCAGACGGGTTGAAGGGCTGACCGGACGTCTGGCAGGTAAGTAAGGTAAGTCACTGGAGGGGAGTGACTGCGAGGACGCGTTCCCGGGAAGGGAACATTAGGCGTCGATCCAGCTTAGATCCATTTCGGATATCTAAGTCGAGATCGTGACTAGATTCCGGTCTCGGAAAGACGGAATCTAAGTCATACTATTTGTGTTAATTCATACTATTATAAAATGTGCTAACAATCTATCTTGCAGGATATATATTGCCTCGGACTAACTTTGTTTTGCAGGAAAAGGGAGTTTTCTGGAACAAGGTGGTCCGGGCGCCCGGAGGGGATCCGGGCGCCCGGAAAGCAAATTATATCCAGCCAAGTCGTCGCCACGTGGAGCATCACGGTTTGAGCAGCTACGTCACATTCCAGGCGCCCGGAAGAAATCCAGGCGCCCGGAGCAACATATAAAAGAAGCCCCAGGCAGGAGCTTCAGATAATCAATCATCAATCTGAGAACTCTTCTACTGCTGGTCCTGCTGCTCTACTGCGACGCCAACAAAGCTCCGACAAAGTGCTCCTTCGATTTTTAGTTAATTTCCTTGTCGGTATTACTTTGTTTCACTAGCATTCCCTGTATTCATTTTGTAATTATATTCGAATTGTTAGTGATTGCCCAACGAAAGTGGTCAAGAACCACGGGCCTTCGAGTAGGAGTCGTCACAAGCTCCGAACGAAGTAAAAACAATTGTGTTCATTTACTTTTCCGCTGCGTATTTTTACTCGACTTTTCGAATCGATATTCACCCCCCCCCCCTCTATCGAATCTAACGGTCCTACAAGTGGTATCAGAGCAGGTACCGCTCTGATTTGGTGCAACCACCAATCAGGCAAAGAGGGGTGTTTTTTAAAGAAAAATTAGATATCGTTCGTCTTTAAAATAAAACCTTACGCCTTTCGTTTTTTCCCTCCAAAACCATTTTTGAAAAACACATCATCATCTTTTCACCGTTGCTTAGTATTGATAAAATATTACATTTTCAAAATTTTGGAATAATATTTTTTTAATTAATATTTTATTATTTTTCGAAATTAGTGCAATATTATATTCTTTCTCCAGCACTGCTAATCCAAGACCAAGTCTTGGGATTTTTTTTTCCTGTTTCTCTGTGTGCAAGAATAATGACTCTTCAAGAAGGACGGAACCCCTGCGAACCACCACCATACGATCATGAAGACTTCAACTACTGGAAGCGATTAATGAAATGCTTCTTAGGAAGTGTAGACATTGATTATATGCTAATTTTGAGGAAATCTTCTCAAAACTCGGAACTGAACAAAAAGGTAAGTAACATTATTTGTAATGTTTTACCTAACAATATTTTATGCAGATTAGAAAAGTACAAGAATGCGTATGAGCTGTGGACCCAGTTGATCAAGCTTCACGAGACGCCGATGGAGCTAGAAGATCAAGTTAAAGTCAAATATGGGCTCGAGTCAAATCCAACGGAGAAGCCTACTGAATTAGGGGTTGCGCTCAAGGTTAGTAATATTTATCAAAATACCCCTGCTAATAGTAGCTTAAATAATCAGCATGATGATAAGTATGAAATTAGTCCAAGTATGATGCATGATAATCTAGATTTAAATGATTTAAATTCAAAATCACAAAATAATCTAGACTCTGATCAAGTCAATCAGGACTCTGATCAATTTGACATCAACCTTGACTTGATCAAACAGAACAATGACCAAATCAATTCAAATAATTTAATTAATTCAGAAAATTTAAAATTAGGTGAGCATTTAGACATAAATAAGTCAAACATTAAAATAAATTTGAATTTAAATGCTAAAAATGAGAAAATGGATAAAATCAGTAAATACCTTGATAAAATATTTAATAATCAAGATAAAATCAGTCTAGAAAATGCTATCCAAAACCAAGATAATTTAATTAATAAAAATTTAAACTTTAAAGATAAAACTAATCTAACTAATTCAATTAACCATATCAATTTAAAAGGCAAAGAAAATATAAGGATAAAATCAAACACTTTGATAAAATCAAAACGGAATTTAACAAACTTAAAATTAAATGTTAAAAATAACAAATTAAACAAAAATAATCTAGAAATTTCAAAATTAACAATTAATAAAAAGCTAAAAGATAAACCGTTAAGAAAATATAATTCAAACAGTTTAGTTAATTCAAATTTAAAAATAAATAAAAACTTAAACTTTAAAAATAGGCTATTAAAGAAAGATAATTCAATTAACCCAATAAAATTGAAATGGAAAGAAAATTCAAATATTAAATACACTCTCTTAAAGAAAGATAATTTGACCAATTTAATTAATTCAAAATTAAAAACTTAAATTTAAATTACAAACTAAACATTAAAACTTAACTAAAACCAACTCCAATTATACAAAAATCTTAAATTTATGGCCAATAATTCAGGGGGAGGCTCCAGACTAGCTGGCACCTCCAAAACTAACCTACCCGACAGGGTAACCCTAACCAACCTACCCGACAGGGTAATTAGGACTAGTTAAAGAGGGTTCAAGTTTAACTTGAATCATGGTACTGGTGAAGTTTTTTGATGATAGTACGTTGGAGAATCTTGGGCATCGCATGTCTAGAAAGATATGGCTTCAATCTGGTGCATTTGGCCAAGTGGAACCGACCGAAGCTACCTTTAAATGGATCCTCACTAGTTAGACCAAGGTTTAGTACTAAGCTCCGTGGATAGGACTATTCGGAAAACCTCGAAAGGTTGGTTACTTCTAATGACGTCCAAGTGACTCACCAAGCTTAGAAGTTTATCCGAAGAATGCCTATTTGTTGAGACCAAAGCAAAACCTGAATCTAACACAAGTTAAACCAAACTCTGTAATAAAATCTAATTCATCTCACAAAATCATATGATTCCCTGATTGATAATCTAGATTGGGTGAGATGAATAAGGATTAAATTAATTTTCAAATTAAATTAAAATTAATTAAAATTAAATTTCAAATTTCAAATTAAAATTTGAATTTAAAATTAAATTAAAATTAAATTAAAATTAATTTTTTTTAACTTAAAAATTTATTTTAAAAATTAAACTTTTTTTTAACTTAAAAATTTTAAACCTAAAAATTATTTTAACTTAAAAATTTATTTTAACCTAAAAATTTTTAAAAAAAAATTTTAAAAAAAAATCATTTTAAAAATTCTTTTAAAAAATTATTTTAAACTTTTAAAAACTATTTTAAAAATTCTTTAAACACTATTTTAAAAAATTCTTTAAAACTATTTTAAATATTCTTTAAAAACTATTTTAAAAAAAAAATCTTTAAAAACTATTTTAAAATTCTTTAAAAAAAAACTATTTAAAAAAAAAATTTCTTTAAAAACTATTTTAAAAAATTCTTTAAAAACTATTTTAAAAATTCTTTAAAAAACTATTTTAAAAATTCTTTAAAAACTATTTTAAAAACTATTTCAAATAATCTTTAAAAACTATTTTAAAAAAAAATTCTTTAAAAAAAAAAATTCTTTAAAAACTACTTTAAAAATTCTTTAAAAACTATTTTAAAAATTCTTTAAAAACTATTTTAAATATTCTTTAAAAACTATTTTAAAAAAAAATTCTTTAAAAAAAAAATTCTTTAAAAAAAAAATTCTTTAAAAACTACTTTAAAAATTCTTTGAAAACTATTTTAAATATTCTTTAAAACTATTTTAAATATTCTTTAAAAACTATTTTAAAATTCTTTAAAAAAAAAAATTCTTTAAAAACTATTTTAAAATTCTTTTAAAAAAAACCATTTAAAAAAAAATTCTTTAAAAATTATTTTAAAAATTCTTTAAAAACTATTTTAAAATTACTTAAAAACTATTTTAAAAATTCTTTAAAAAATATTTTAAAAATTCTTTAAAAACTATTTTAAAAATTCTTTAAAAATTATTTTAAAAAATTCTTTAAAAACTATTTAAAAAAATTCTTTAAAAACTATTTTAAAATTCTTTAAAAAAAAATTCTTTAAAAATTATTTTAAAAATTCTTTAAAAACTATTTTAAAATTACTTAAAAACTATTTTAAAAATTCTTTAAAAACTATTTTAAAAATTCTTTAAAAACTATTTTAAATATTCTTTAAAAACTATTTTTAAAATTCTTTAAAAAACTATTTTAAAAATTCTTTAAAAAATATTTTAAAAATTCTTTAAAAACTATTTTAAAAATTCTTTAAAAACTACTTTAAAAATTCTTTGAAAACTATTTTAAAAATTCTTTAAAAATTATTTCAAAAACACTTTTAAAAATCATTTTAAAATCCTTTTAAACACTAGTTTAGAAATCCTGTTAGAAATCCCTTAAAAATAATAATAATAATAATTCTTTTAAATCCATTTAAAACTTAGACACCTAACTTAAAAATTTAAATTCCGTTAACTTTAACTTTAAACTTAATTATATAATTAATAAGTAGAACTTAACTGTTTAAGTTTACTTTCATTTGAGAACTAAAATTGACTTGAACCTTACTTAACTGTGTCTAATAATTTTAACTTCATGCTAACTTCAAACTAAATTAATCCCACTTAAAAGGAAGTAAATAAAAAAAAAGTAATTATAACTAACACTTTCATTGACAACTCAATCAATTAATATGAAATTTAAATTATTTTATTAAGTATTAAATTATTAAGTAAAAATTAATCAATAAATTATTGATAATGGCCAACTATTTTTGATTTAATAAAGTTTATCTTATTAAACCTTAAACTGAAGCTCAACCACCTGAATCTAATATTAATTATTGATTAATCAAATTCAAATAAACAATTATATCAAGGATACAGAGATAAATATGTAAATAATATAAGTATTACCAAATCCCTTAGATCACTTAAGTAGATAAATGTGTTAGGGCTTGAAATTTAACACACTCAAACCTTAGCATTATATTAAGGGGGAGTAATAAATAAGGAGGATTAATAAATTAAAGGAGTATCAAGTTCAGGGGGAGAAATTAATTAAAATTTTGTGTGTTTGAAAAATACTTTTGTACCTCTATTTTAAAACTAACTTACTTTTAAAACACCAGTTTTCAAAAAGTTAAATTTAACTAAGTCTAATCCCACCTAATTTTTAAAACCTGATTTTAAAAGTTGAATATTACAAATTTAAACTTATTCAGTTTTGTAACATATGCTTGAAAATTCAACTTTCCAAACTTAGCTTTTATCAAATTAGCCTTAAAAATTTATTTTGGCAAAAATTTTACTTCTTGAAAAATTATTCTTACTTGTTTAATTTTTTGCTTTGTTTTGAAAAACGAAGTTGAGAATTTACCTTTTTGAAAAGTAAATGTTACTTAAACTTGAAAAGTAAATTTGAAAAACCTGATTTGAAAATTTTTACACGCTTGAAAAGTTAAACTTGATTAACTTTAAATTTATACTTTTCAAAATTCAACTTGTCTCCCCCAAGTCAACTTGACTATTTTTTAACTTGATGTTAAAAATTATACTTTTATCTTTCAATTTTGAACCAAACTTAGATATGTTTCAAAATTTGATTACTTTTTACAGTAACTCTATACTATGATTGTTTACCCTTGCTTATTTTTGATGAATGCCAAAGGGGGAGGGTTAGGTGGTTAAGTTAGCTAAACCAATTTGAAAATACAAACTAACTTAAAACCACATAAATGCATGTTGTTTCTTGCATATGTTGTCACCAGGGGCGGAGCTAGGCCCCTTATAACAGGTGGGGCAATGAATGCCATTGTTGATTATGAAGTTGGTGAGCTTTTGATCCTCAATGATCTGATACAAATATAAACAGAAGTTACATTAATGACTAATGAGCATAGAAAATTTTGATAAATTTGTGCAGTATCAGAAAAAACAGTTACTCAGAAAAGATGAAGCATCATTCACCAGGTCATAGTACAATTTTGCAACTTAATTGATTAAGCAACTAAACCCACATGAAGATTTGGTTCTTTGTATCACACAATGTAAAATAGCAATTCTGAACCTCAAAATAGAATTTGTTAACCAATTTGGTGATGGATATGAATCTAATAAATTAAATTGGGAAAGAATTGGACAAAGTAAGCTAGTTATATAGTGGTAAAAACTAAGTAAATAAGCTAGTTGGAAAATTTCTGACCTTGAACATCTTTTGCAAGAATTTGCATATAACAGAAGATAAATAGCTTTGTATGTGATTCTATTAAATACAGAAGGTAAGTCAAAGAAAAGAAGGAAGCACCTTAATAACATGATTAGTAGAAATGACAACTCTCAATTGTTGTTTTCTTGCATAGATCAAAGAAAATCAGCTGGAAAATTAAGTAAAGGGTTAAGTTCCTGTATTTAACAGCAGCCACAATATAAAAGTTTTTGTAGGATTAAAAGGCCTTACAATAAGCTTGTAGCCATATCTGAAATTTGAATGACTTAACAGATACAATACACGAAATTTTTCTGTCCAGAATTGTGAAGCTAGCCCCCTTCTATCAAGTGGAGCAAAATATTTAAAGCACAATATATTATACAAAAATTACATAACAAAATATTTTACAAGAATTCCCTACGAGTACACATATTTTGAAAACGACGTAATATTAATTCATTGTCAATTGTATCAAAAACTTCTTTTTCAATAAAAGTAACCAAACAATCATTCAGCCACCGATCTCCCATTCGATTTCGAAGTCGATTTTTCACAATCTTCATAGCAGAAAATGCCCTTTCCACAGTTGCTGTAGCCACCGGTAACACAAGTGCAAGTTTAATAAGCTTATACACCAATGGATATACAATATCTCTTCTTGTTTCAACTAATTCTCTCGCAAGACTTCCTATTCCTTTCAAATTTGCAAACTCTTTACTGGAGTTCATATCCATAAAATAGTTATCAAGCTGATTACCTAATGCCAGAATCTCAATTGATGAAAAATCTGCGGGATAAAACTTAGCAAATTGAAGCAACTTTTCCTTGTCAAAAGCAGAAAACAAATTTTCTGGGCTAAGACATTCCATACAAAGAAGCAATTCAGTATTTACTTCTGCAAATCGATCATTAAGCTCTTGAAGTTGCATATCCAAGACTTCATAAAATAGACTAACCTTGTAGTAGTGTAAATTGGTAACAATTGGAGCTTTACGTCTTGATCTACCTTTGAGAACACGAACTTCATTCATGTCTGGAATTACAATATCATGGCAATTACAAAACATCATTACTTCATTCAATAAATCATCCCAACCATTATCTCTCATCAATTGCAATCTCTTTTTTGAGATTTTAACTTGTATCATGGCATTGACAATATCTTGATTCTTTCTCTGCAAAATCTGGGAAAGTTCATTTGTAACACCCAAAATGCTCTTCAGTAAATGCAAAGTGAAAGCAAAATCAAATGTTTCTAAAGAATCCAAAAGACCAGCAGCTTCAGCCTTTTGTTCTGAATGAGCACCATCTTCCACTACATATTCTAAAACATCAAGAACAATGGAAAAATGCACAATTAAACTCATCAATGTGCCATAATGTGAACCCCAACGAGTATCACCAGCTTTTTTAAGCCCAGATTCTTGATTTAAGCCACGACCACTGAAAATTTCTCCATTTCCAAGTGCTTTTTTAACTTCAGCCATTCGTTTCTCTCGAAAGATATCTTGTCTTTTACATGAACCTCCAACTACTTTGACTACAATAGCAACCAAATTAAATAGAGAAGCAACTTGGAGATGATTTTTTGCTACTGCAACAATAGTAAGTTGCAGTTGATGTGCAAAACAATGAACATAATATGCAAAAAGATTATCTTTCAAAATCAAACTTTTGAGCCCGTTAAACTCTCCTCGCATATTACTTGCACCGTCATATCCTTGTCCTCTAATTCTAGCTATACTCAATCCATAATATGAAAGTAGTGATTCTATAGCTTTTTTTAGTGACAGGGAAGAAGTATCACCAACATGAACAATCCCAAGGAAACGTTCAACAACAATGCCTCTCAAATTTACATAACGTAAAGCAATAGCCATTTGTTCTTTATCTGATATATCGCGTGATTCATCAACTAATATGGCAAACACTTCATCTCCAAGTTCATTCAATATGGCATTTGTAGTCTCAAGACAAGCAGCATTTACAATATCTTTTTGAATTTCAGGAGAAGTTAATTGATTATTTTCCGGAGCATTTTGTAAAACTGCATTCTTTATATCTTCATTATGATCTGCAACGAATTTCAAAAGTTCAAGAAAATTACCTTGATTAAATGAACTTTCAGATTCATTATGCCCTCGAAAAGCTAACCCCTGGCGTAACAAAAATCGTATGCAATCAACTGAAGCAGTTAACCTGACTCTATAAAGATTGCGAGCTTGCTCTGTTTGCCTGGTAAGAGCAACTTCAATGTGTTGACTTTCTTTCATCAAATCTACACATTTCTGCCAAGCTTGATTATGTGCGCTATTTGAACTTCCAACATGTTTAACAAAAATCTCTTTTTTTTTCCAATTAGTAAACCCAACTGAAGTAAATGAATCTCCACCTACTTGTTTTCCAAAATCTGGTCGGAATAAGTAGCAACACAAACAAAATGCAGCATCTTTACTTATGCTATATTCTAACCAATTTCCAAATTCATTAAACCAAGATGGACAAAATCTTCTTGATGCTTTACCGATTTTTCTTTGTGGAAAATTATGATTGCGAGGTTGACAAGGTCCTTTCTGCAGGTAAGCTCTTCTCACTTTTTCCCGATCATTAGGATCATAGTTTGAAATCTTTACCCGTAACCCAGGATCTGATTGAAGATCATCCAAATTGATTTCAACTTGAGATTTTTTTAAGGGAACATGTTGTAACTCTAGATTACTTTTTTCTCTTTGACTTGTTTCTTCATTTACCATTGACTTTCTTTTAAGAAATTTATCCATTCCTGTTAATGTTAAGAAGAAAAAGAAAATGTCATATGAACAATTATTTGTAAATTTTAATATAATTTACTTAACTTAAATGTAACCCTACAACAAAAGAAGCTTCAATAATAGCATAATGGCAACTAGAAAATTGTAACAACAGCTGACACTAATCATCCACCACTTATTTTTTCCGCTTATTTATTCACCTCACGTCCTCAACTATCTAGTAAATGCAACACCGTAAGCCTATGTGATAAGGAAGTTCCTCTACAAGATTAAAATGTTAACTTCTTTTCTCAATTTGCATAATCAAGAATTTGATCAGTCGAGAAGTTCGCTTTCTTGGTCTTAAAAATATGTTATTTTACTGCACTATGAGTTAACTAGTAAATTAGTAATGTAACTTATGTAACTCATTAACATGACTTTCATAGGAATCTGTATTTTCATAATCAACAATATCAGATCGACTTTCTCCTCTCTTTTAAAAGCCCTTTTTTTCCATGCCAAAAGAATTGGTGGCAATGGCACATGAGAAATTCTATGGATACTGTTGGTTAAAAATGTTCATTTTTTGCAGCAAAGCTTTTCTTCTGATATCATTTCCGTTGAAGGTTGAGTGAATTGAAACACTTTAATATGCACCAAACTACCATAGTAGTCTTGCCACAATAGAGCACAAAGACGAAAATTATTTCTGCCTTGTAATAATAAACAACACCAGTTCATTCTACAGATAATTGGAGTGAAGGTATAACTTTGAATCATGATATACAATTCACTCATGTTATTTAAACACACTTGGCATCTTTATTCTACAAACATTGCAAAGTGTCCAAATAGATGTAATGCTTGACTTACTGATGCTTTGATTTCCTCTGTGAATTTATTTCAAACTATTTATGAACTATGTTTGGGATAATGTAAGGCCAATAATATTTAATCAACCAAAAATCCAAAATTACTAAATAATAAGAGAAATCAGGGAATGGATTCCAACTTGCAAGCATTAATAAGTGAAATTGGGGAAGATACCAGCTGTCCTCGAAGTCTTGAATCCGGCAGACAAAGCAGTGGAAATTAGGGAATGACGTCCAACACGGGGTGGACTCCACCGCCACCGGCAAGCACAGTAGCGTCGTCGAATCCAACGAGTGGCGGCAGGGACAAGGCAGAGGGAAGCCGGCTGTCGACACCGTAAAAGAGAGCCTCGTCGAGTCGTCGATGAGGTTCTACTTGGAGAAGCTACGGAGGCGGCGGAGGGTGGAGACTAGAGATTAGAGAATCGGAGCGGAGGAAGAAAAGGAGGGCGAAGAAAATCTTAGAGTTGTTGTCGATAAAGATGGATAGGGATTACCGGATTAGGGGGTCGTCTCGTCTCAGGGAGCACAGCTGCACAGGCGGCCGCGGCGCACAGCCGCGCAGGGAGAGGGCAGCGAGGGTTGCAACTTACGTGCCCTAGTTTTATTTTTCTTTTTTGCTGGGGCAAAATTGTAATTCTATAATATCTATGGACATTTGCAAAATATTGAGGTGGGGCAGTTGCCCCACCAATCATCAACGTGGCTCCGCCCCTGGTTGTCACTAACTTAACCAGGTTGTCATTCCATCAAAAAGGGGGAGATTGTTGGTGCGGTTAGCACTAACGATTTAACCCAGGTTTTGATGAATGACAAATATGTTAAGTTAGTTTTGTTGTTGTCTGACACTTTGATCGAGTGTGCAGGAGAAGTCCAGACAGGTCGACGGGCTGACCGGATGTCTGGCACGAAGCCCAGCTAGGTCGACGGGCTGACCGGATAGCTGGCGCGAAGTCCAAGCGGGTCGACGGGCTAACCGGACGCTTAGGCACGAAGTCCATCTAGGTCGACGGGCTGACCGGATAGCTGGCGAGAAGTCCAAGCGGGTCGACGGGCTGACCGGACGCTTGGCAAGAAGTCCAGCTAGGTCGACGGGCTGACCGGATAGCTGGCGAGAAGTCCAGACGGGTCGAAAGGCTGACCGGACGTCTGGCAGGTAAGTAAGGTAAGTCACTGGAGGGGAGTGACTGCGAGGACGCGTTCCCGGGAAGGGAACATCAGGCGTCGATCCGGCTTAGATCCATTTCGGATATCTAAGTCGAGATCGTGACTAGATTCCGGTCTCGGAAAGACGGAATCTAAGTCATACTATTTGTGCTAATTCATACTATTATAAAATGTGCTAACAATCTATCTTACAGGATATATATTGCCTCGGACTAACTTTGTTTTGCAAGAAAAGGGAGTTTTCTGGAACAAGGTGGTCCGGGCGCCCGGAGGGGATCCGGGCGCCCGAAAGGGATCCGGGCGCCCGGAAAGCAAATTATATCCAGCCAAGTCATCGCCACGTGGAGCATCACGGTTTGAGCAGCTACGTCACATTCCAGGCGCCCGGAAGGAATCCAGGAGCCCGGAGCAACATATAAAAGAAGCCCCAGGTAGGAGCTTCAGATAATCAATCATCAATCTGAGAACTCTTCTACTGCTGGTCCTGCTGCTCTACTGCGACGCCAACAAAGCTCCGACAAAGTGCTCCTTCGGTTTTTAGTTAATTTCCTTGTCGGTATTACTTTGTTTCACTAGCATTCCCTGTATTCATTTTGTAATTATATTCGAATTGTTAGTGATTGCCCAACGAAAGTGGTCAAGGACCACGGGCCTTCGAGTAGAAGTCGTCACAGGCTCCGAACGAAGTAAAAACAACTGTGTTCATTTACTTTTCCGCTGCGTATTTTTACTCGACTTTTCGAATCGATATTCACCCCCCCTCTATCGAATCTAACGGTCCTACAATTCCATCTTGGTTGTGAGCAACTATTTATAATTTATAAGGAACTGATAACATGATCTTCTGTGTGGCACCACACACCATATTATCTTCAATATAAATTAAATGAACAACTACACTTAGCATATAAATGTAAATATTTGACCAATGTGATTCTTATTTCAAAATAAATATTTATACAAAAAGTTAGACTTTTAGTATACACTATAACACCTTCTCCTTGGCACGGATTGCCTTCTCCTCCAAACATAGCTTCTCATCAATCGCAGCCTCAAACAGAGCATCCACTACATAAAATAAAAAATATTTTAGTTAGTAAAATAGGATTTTTGTAGATGAACTATAACTTACCAAGAGAGCCGTGAAGCTTTACTTGACGGGGCTCAAACCAAAAAGATAGAGAAGGTCATCGCATATCCATTTATGGATAAATAGGCAACAACCTTATAATCTTTCTGAATAAGTAGTGAAGGAAGAATGTTGATGTAGTTCTTTTACATCTAGAAGAGTAGGAAGGGAGGATTGCCAGGAAGAAGAGCAAGGGACAGGCACAGGAAATTAAAAAAAAAAAGAAACGTGATTTCCATCCCTTGATGGAAGAAGGCATTTCTTCAAAAAATGTCATCTTAGGCTTGGATTGAAACAGAAAAACACCAGGGTCCGACCTCTTAGTGTACGAAAATATGAAGAAATTTTAGAGAGTTGGGGAGATGTCAAAAAGGCAAAATATCATGAATAAACCACATAGATAACGAACGCATTAGGAGCGAATTGTTGCAAGGGAATATTAAAGTATCTGCTTATTTCTATCAAGAAAGGGGGAATGGGGAAACGTAGGCCAGCTATTAGTTGGTCTTTGAAAAAAGTAACATAACCGTCAGGAGAAAGATGAGGGCGAACGTCAGAAGTAGGAATTGCAATGCTATATTCTTTAGAAATCTCATATTGTGAACGAATGGAGGTCCTATCGACCTTACAAAAGGTGGAAGGTGTTTGGGCGTACCAAGCAATAAAAGACTCTTCAGCCATAGAATAATGCAAGAACACAAGAGAGACGGCTTACTGAAGCTTTAGAAAGGGTGAACGGAAAGAGGAAGTTAGGAAAGAAGAAGGGTTAGTAGAGGATGAAGAATGTTAAACAACAGCACCAGCAAAGAGCGCGAGGGAGAAGAGGAAAAAGGTAAGAAGATAAAGGGTTTTTTCAAGAATATTATTGATAGTGATAGCCATTGGATATGAAGAACCCTCACAAGGGGAGCCGTTGATTTGTTAAGAGAAGAATGATATAAGATGTTACTAAGAAAGCGTGCAAACTATTACGTCAGAAAGAAGAAATAGGCGACACGCGTCGGGAATCCATAAATAGGCATTTATCATAGACATAACAGATTAAATCATGCTCGAGTTATCGTCGTAGTATCGTGCGCCTCCAACATTCTCTTTCCGTTGAAGAATCAATCAATAACGAGAAAGGTGTTCGATTTCCTAGGTGCAATAAAGAGAATAATAAGGAGAAAATATAAAATGATAATAATAAATTATGGCGGGGTCTAACTCCAAGTATTATGACAAGACACAATCCCGACCAATTTTGTAGACAGAGTGAAGTCCAAAAAACCTAATTAAAGTTCAAACTCATTCTGTTGTTCTTTTGTTCAAATACTCCTTGCATAGTTGATCACCTGTTTTTATACACCCTCCTCAAACATAAACATAAAATTCTAAAATCACTATCAGTAATTTTACAATCATAACCCTTGAACTTCCATAAACAAATACAATGAATTAATAAGCCTAGAGATACCAGATTACTCTATCACTCTCAAGTGAGAGAATATGATAGAACAACAACATAAACAAAGTGTGAAACAAACAAACCGACTCATTATCACGTTCTGTGGGACGAAAATAAGTTTTACTCGGTATTATTACCTGATCCGGTGGTAAGAATGGAGGGCTGGCCCAACGGATAATGGTCCGAGCGGAGCTATAGATAACCCATCCATGGGCTTGGGTTTCTGACGCCAAGGCAGGAGGATCTAAGGGCCGAGCAGGAGTCCGCTCGGCTGGGACCTAAGGGCCGAGCGGGTGGTCCGCTCGGCCAAGATAAGGGCGAGGGTACAAAGGTAGTCGAGCGGCCTATGCGCTTGTCTCGAGATATGGGATGTCAGAGAAGGCACGTCTGATGATAAGGCCGTACACGAGATTGCACGATGGAAGATCCCGCCGTCACATCAGGGAGAGGTGGATACAGTAGCAGTATGGTCTCATATATGCTCTTCTGACAGGCCCATACTTGGGTATGGTCTAAAGCAGATGACTGCTTCGATTGACGTGCCTGGGCTCTTTCGATAGTTCTATATAAGGCCTCCATTTCTTCACCGGAGGTACGCGCGTCTGGATCTCTGAAGCCACTTCTTTGCTATTTCCTCGCCTGACTTGAGCGTCGGAGGGCCGTCGCCGGGACACCCCCTCGGCTCGGTTCTGTTGCAGGTTCGCCGGAGCACTCAAGGATCCAGCAGGGAGCGCCACGTCCCCAGCGTCCGTTGACTCCTAGTTCAGACAGGATCAATTAACGCTCCTGCATCCGAGCAGAGACAATGGACGAGGCTGGAAGGATACACAATGTGGCACTCTCACAAGAAGAGTTGGACGCTCTGGTCGAGATGAGGGCCGCCAAACTTGTGGAGCAGAAACAGAAAGAGGCAGCTGAACGACAGGAGCAACAAGCGACATCTGCGTCTGGTGGCCGAGCGGAAGCACCTCCAGCTACCGTCGCCTTTCACCGGGCCTTATTTCGCACCCCTGAAGCCGCACCAGCTCGAAGAGATAGAGGTTCTTCTTCGGACGAAATACCAAGGCGGGATGACAGAAAAGGTAAGGCTCCCCGGGCGGATTCATCTCCCGAGCGGGCCAACCGCCAATTTTCGGAGGCTATTCTACGAGACCCTCTGCCCAAGCACTACGTGCCTCCGACGATCGGCGAGTACAACGGAACAACGGACCCGGATGATCATCTGGGTAAGTTTGATAACACGGCCACGCTCCATCAATACACCGATGGAGTGAAATGCCGCGTCTTTCTTACCACACTCTCGGGATCGGCTCAACGGTGGTTCCGGAGGTTGCCGAACGGATCTATCACAAGCTTCAAGGATTTCCGAACGGCCTTCCTCCACCACTTTGCTAGCAGTCGGCGTTATCAGAAGACAAGTGTCAGCCTGTTCGCCATCAAGCAAGATCCAAAGGAATCGCTTCGGGCTTACATCCAACGATTCAACCAAGTGGCAATGGACATCCCAACGGCCACATCGGAGACGATGATGAACGCCTTCACACAAGGCCTGGTAGATGGTGACTTCTTCCGATCGCTCATCCGAAAGCCGCCCCGAGATTATGATCACATGTTGCATCGGGCCAACGAATATATAAATGTGGAAGAAGCGCAAGCCGCTCGGAAAAAGGAAACTCCAGCCGAGCGCGCACCTGTTCATGCCGAGCGGAAACAGCACACCGCTCAGCAGCCACCCAGAGGACCGAGGGCCGAAGCAATTCGATCCCCTCACGTCAGATCGCACGTACAAGAAGTGGCTGCCGCTCGGCCCAAACCGAAGAAGAAGTGGACCCCTCTGTTCTGCTCCTTCCACCAGTCGGATACGCACAACACGAGGGATTGTCGAAGTCTTCCCTTCGTGACTAATCCCATGCCCAGGAGAGCCGAACGACGGTCTCCTCCCATCGACAGAAGACAAAGGACCTATGAAGCTGACCGGACCCGCACCGAGAGGCGACATCACCAGACGCCCGATCGGCACCGATCCCCAAGACGGGAGAATCGCCGGGCGTCCAGAGAACGGTCCCGACCGTCCGCTCGGGAGGAGGAAAACAGGAGCAATACTTCCCGGGGCGAGATCAGCGTTATTGCTGGAGGGCCGACCGGAGGAGACTCCAACCGAGCCAGAAAGGCGGGCGTTCGGCAGCTGCAGATCCACGCGGTCGGCTGTAGCCAAGAGCGGGCAAGTGGACCGGAAATTACTTTCGGGCCCGGAGATTTAGAAGGAGTAGAAGTGCCCCATGACGACGCGCTGCTCATTAAAGCGGTAATAGCAAATTACACCATTCACCGCATATTTGTTGACACAGGGAGCTCGGTCAACATCATATTCAAGAAGGCGTTCGATCAGCTGCAAATAGATCGAGCCGAGCTGCTGCCCATGACGACCCCGCTCTACGGGTTTACGGGCAACGAAGTTCAGCCGGTCGGACAAATCCGGCTAGCCACCTCGCTGGGAGAAGAGCCGCTCAGGAGGACCAGGACAATAAACTTCGTGGTGGTCGACTCTCCGTCATCTTACAACGTCATTTTGGGACGACCGGCGCTCGGCGAATTCCGAGCGGTTGTCTCAACCTTCCACCAGAAGATAAAGTTCCCGGTGGAGGACCAAGTAGGAGAAGTGCCTGGAGATCAGCTAGCAGCTCGGCGGTGCTATATAGAGATGATCCGAGCAGAAGCTTGTTCCGCTCGGAAGGCGCCCCGAATTGAGGTACACGCCATAACCGAGAAACCTCCTGCTTTAATTTATGATGAAAAGGAGGAAGTCCAGATCCATCCGACCCGATCGGAGGCCACGACTTTTATCGCCTCTGATCCGGAGAAAGAAATGTAAGGGAAGTCGATTCAATGCCTCAACGAAATCATGATGTCTTCGTCGACACATGAATTACTCGAAATTTCCCAAGCCTAGCGCAAGATGAATTGCATGTCCGGACGCCGGCTAGTGAAGCAGAGAAAAGGGACTTTAGCGCCGGCGAATGCCATTATCCCGGAGGTGGAAAACTTCAAGGCCGCCACATACGCAGGTGCAGGCCGGGCCAACGTAGTCTTGGTCTCCAAGCCGGGCGGCAAGTGGAGGGTCTGCATCGACTTTCGAGATTTAAACAAGGCGTGCCCCAAGGATTTTTATCCTCTGCCCCGGATAGATCAGCTGGTGGACTCTACGGCCGGCTGCGAATTAATCTGCATGCTTGACGCCTACCAAGGATATCATCAAGTGCCGCTCGCCCGGGAAGATCAAGAAAAAGTAAGCTTCGTAACGGCTGACGGCACATATTGCTACAATGTGATGCCGTTCGGATTGAAGAATGTCGGGGCCACCTATCAACGCTTGATGAACAAGGTGTTCAAGGAGCAGATCGGGCGGAATCTGGAAGTTTATGTGGACGACATTCTTATCAAATCCGTCCGAGCGGCCGATCTTTTCAAGGATATGGAAGAAACCTTCCGAACGCTGCGCAAATATGGAGTCAAGCTAAATCCCCAAAAGTGCCTGTTCGGAGCCAAAGGAGGGCGTTTCTTGGGGTACATAGTGACCGAGCGGGGAATCGAGGCAAATCCCAGCAAGGTTAAAGCACTGCAAGACATGCCGCCCCCAAGAAATACAAGAGAAGTGCAAAGGTTGACCGGTCGAATAACTGCTCTATCTAGATTCATCTCCAGAACCGCCGACCGGAGCCTGCCATTCTTCAAGATCCTGCGCAAGGCCACTAAGTTCCAGTGGGATGAAGAATGTGACCGAGCATTTGAAGAGTTGAAAACATATCTTAATTCTCTGCCAGTGTTAGCCAAGCCGGTCGGGCGTGAGTCACTTTATATGTATCTGTCGTCAACTGAGCATGCCGTAGGCTCAGCACTTGTGAGGGCGAACGTCGAAGAACAGCCGGTGTATTTTCTAAGCCACATTTTAAAAGATGCTGAATCTCGTTACACTGGGCTCGAGAAGTTGGCCTTTGCTTTGGTTCTAGCCGCTCGACGCCTTCGACCGTATTTCTTGGCTCACACCATTATTGTCCGGACGAACAGTCCACTCGGAAGAGTGCTATTGAATCCAGAAGCGTCCGGACGGCTCATCAAGTGGACGGCAGAATTAAGTGAATTTGACATCCAATATCAGCCCCGCTCGGCGATTAAAGCCCAATCCTTGGCTGATTTTGTGACCGAAGTGCAAAGGCCAGAGCCGGAAGCTATGTGGAGAATATATGTGGATGGATCCTCCACTCGGCTCGGAAGTGGGATCGGAATATTATTACTCTCACCTCAGGAAGAAAAGATGCACCTATCCGTCCGGCTAGATTACAAAGCTACTAACAATGAAGCAGAGTATGAGGCCCTCCTAGCCGGACTGCAGGCAGCACGGCATGTGGGAGCAGGTCGGGTGACACTCTATTCTGATTCACAGTTGGCCGCTCAGCAACTCTCCGGCACCTTTGAAATCAACTGTGTTCGGCTCAAACTCTACGCTGAGGCCTTTGAAAAACTCAAAGCTACTTTCCGAGAGGTGCTTATTCAGAAGATCCCACGAACGGAGAACCAGGCGGCCGATGAGTTAGCCAAACTCGCGAGCTCAATAACGCCGGTCGCCATTCAGCAACCAATTGAAAAAATGCTGCTGGTGGCGCATGTCGACCGGATGCAAGGCCTCGCATTTCCAAGTGATTGGAGGACACCTATTATAGAATTCCTCCGTTCGGGCACCACACCATCCGATGAATATGCAGCCCGGCTCCTCAGAAGAAGAGCCGGTCGGTTTACACTCATCGAAAGCTTTCTCGCGCCCTTTGCTGAAATGTGTAAGCTCGGAGGACTCAGCTTACATCCTCCAGGAAGTACATCAAGGATCATGCGGGGGTCATCCGGGCGGACGCTCATTGGCCAAGAAGATCCTCTTGGCCGGATACTTTTGGCCAACTTTACAAACAGATGCCGCTCGGACAGTATCTACATGCCTTTCATGCCAGAAGTATCACAACTTCTCCCACCGACCGACAGAAGAGATGAAGGCATCAACCATTTCATGCCCGTTCGATCAATGGGGAATGGATATTGTGGGTCCATTTCCGATGGCGACCGGGCAGAGGAAATTTTTACTAGTGGCGGTGGACTATTTCTCCAAGTGGGTGGAGGCCGAGCCGCTGGCAAAGATCACTGAACAAATGGTTAAAAAATTCATCTGGCAACACATCATTTGTCGGTTCGGCATCCCTCGCCGACTAGTGTCCGACAACGGGCGGCAGTTCACAGGGAAGATGTTAGAGAATTGGTGCAAAAGCTACGGCATTGAGCAACATTTCACGTCCGTGGCCTATCCTCAGAGCAACGGTCAAGCCGAAGTCGCCAACCGGGAAATTCTTCGTATTCTGCGCGCTCGGCTCGACCATTTGGGAGGGAGTTGGCCGGATGAAGTGCCGAGCGTCTTGTGGGCCATCCGAACGACGCTGAAGGAAGGGACGGGCGCCACACCGTTCCATTTGGTGTATGGCGGTGAGGCAGTCATTCCGGTGGAAGTCGGCGTCGAGTCTACCCGGGTCCAATTGTACGATGAAGGCAACGCCGATCGGAGAAACATGGAGTTGGATCTGGTAGACGAGGAGCGAGCTAAGGCATCCGTTCGGCTGATGGCATACCGTCAGCGGATGAAGCAAAACTACAACCGGCGCGTAATTCCCAGATCGTTCCAAGTCGGCGATCTTGTCTGGAAGAAAGTCAAGCCGGTCGGAGATGTCGGCAAGCTTGAAGCTCCATGGGCAGGCCCTTTCAAAATCATCGAAAAGCTCCGCTCGGGCGCGTATTATTTGGAAGACGAGGACGGACGGCAGCTAGATAGGCCTTGGAGCGCGAACCACCTCCAGCCTTATCGGGCGGGGTGAAAGGTGTATCACTGTAAATCACCGTGTATTTTATTTTTCGACTAAATACTTGAAATGCAGAGATGAAGAGTCGAAAGAGCGAATATAAGGCATTATCATCGAGGCCCGAAGACCCCAGGCCGTTCGGCCGGGCTGCGTATAACAAGCAGCGTTCGTTATTGCCTGGAGCGAAGGCCTGAGCCGCTCGGCTGGAGGTAAATGGGTCGAGCCAAGCGCTCAAGGATCGAAAACCCGGTACCTTCCGGACGGAGGTAAATTATCCGAGCCAAAATGCTCGACGCAGCAGACCCTGAGCCGTTCGGCTAGGAGTACGTTCTCCGAGCTGGGTGGAAGGGGCATATGGGTTATCCGAGCCGAGCGCCCGAATAGCGAAGGCCCCCCAGCCGATTATATTCGCAAGCAAATGACCCGTGTTGTTCGGCCGGGCACAAAGACTGTCCAAGCGCGAGATAAGTTATGAAGGCCAAGGTCGCTTGACCTGGTAAGGAGTTAGCCTCGAAGACCGACGAGCACCGTCGTTAAAGATCGAGAGCCGCGCCGACCGGCTATAAATAACCGCGCCGTCGAGCACCGACGTTAAAAATCGAGAGACGGGTTGGCGTCTATAAATAATCCGAGCGGAAAGCCGACGAGCACCGTCGTTAAAAATCGAGAGACGGGCCGGCGTCTATAAATAATCCGAGCGGAAAGCCGACGAGCACCGTCGTTAAAAAAGCCCCCGAGCGGAAGACCGTCGAGCACCGACGTTAAAAATCGAGAGACGAGCCGGCGTCTATAAATCCCCGAGCGGAAGACCGACGAGCACCGTCGTTAAAGATCGAGAGCCGCGCCGACCGGCTATAAATATCCGAGCCGACGAGCACCGTCGTTAAAAATCGAGAGACGGGCCGGCGTCTATAAATAATCCGAGCGGAAAGCCGACGAGCACCGTCGTTAAAAATCGAGAGACGGGCCGGCGTCTATAAATAATCCGAGCGGAAAGCCGACGAGCACCGTCGTTAAAGATCGAGAGCCGCGCCGACCGGCTATAAATAACCGCGCCGTCGAGCACCGACGTTAAAAATCGAGAGACGAGCCGGCGTCTATAAATAATCCGAGCGGAAAGCCGACGAGCACCGTCGTTAAAGATCGAGAGCCGCGCCGACCGGCTATAAATAACCGCGCCGACGAGCACCGTCGTTAAAGATCGAGAGACGAGCCGGCGTCTATAAATCCCCGAGCGGAAGACCGACGAGCACCGTCGTTAAAGATCGAGAGCCGCGCCGACCGGCTATAAATAACCGCGCCGACGAGCACCGTCGTTAAAGATCGAGAGCCGCGCCGACCGGCTATAAATATCCGCGCCGTCGAGCACCGACGTTAAAAATCGAGCCGGCGTCTATAAATCCCCGAGCGGAAGACCGACGAGCACCGTCGTTAAAGATCGAGAGCCGCGCCGACCGGCTATAAATAACCGCGCCGTCGAGCACCGACGTTAAAAATCGAGAGACGAGCCGGCGTCTATAAATCCCCGAGCGGAAGACCGACGAGCACCGTCGTTAAAGATCGAGAGCCGCGCCGACCGGCTATAAATAACCGCGCCGTCGAGCACCGACGTTAAAAATCGAGAGACGAGCCGGCGTCTATCCTCCGAGCGGAAGACCGACGAGCACCGTCGTTAACGAGAGCCGCGCCGACCGGCTATAAATATCCGAGCCGACTAGCACCGTCGTTAAAAATCGAGACGGGCCGGCGTCTATAAATAATCCGGCGGAAAGCCGACGAGCACCGTCGTTAAAAATCGAGACGGGCCGGCGTCTATAAATAATCCGAGCGGAAAGCCGACGAGCACCGTCGTTAAAAATCGAGAGCCGCGCCGACCGGCTATAAATATCCGAGCCGACGAGCACCGTCGTTAAAAATCGAGACGGGCCGGCGTCTATAAATAATCCGAGCGGAAAGCCGACGAGCACCGTCGTTAAAAATCGAGAGCCGCGCCGATCGGCTATAAATATACCAAGCGGAAGAACGGATATCGGAGTAAGAAACTGCGGAAACTATAAATATTAAAGCATTCAGGCCCGAAGGGGGTTGGTCCTTCGACACTCGGCGTCTGTTGACTCCACGCAAGCAGGATACGTGCAGAGCGAGTAGGTCTGCTCACTCGCACTTTATGCAATGAGCCAAGCCGATCGGACGCGTGAGGGAGAAAGCTTAAGAGCACGACTGGCGAAAATTTTACAAGCATTAATGTTAAGCAAACAGAAGAATATTATGGACAATGAGTAAGAAGACAGGAAAAGGGACATCGTTTCATTAGAAGAAAAATTATGCCGAACGGCACGTACAAAAATTTCACATCCGCCGAGCGGAGGAAGTACAAAAAGTGCTTGAATAACCCACATCACTCCGGATCCTCAAAATTAAAAAAGGTGTCCGGGATGTCGTCGATCATGGCCGCCAGTTCGGGAGGGGGAATGCTCAGGTCAGCAGGAAGATGCCCCCCCTTCTTGAAGTACGCCGTGGTGACCTTGACCGCCTCGAGGAAGGTTGAGGAGACGTTGCCACCAAACTTTTCGCCAAATCGCTCTGAGCGGATGTATTCTTGGCGCGCTACGGCTAGGCGACTCGGCTCTCCCTCCTTGTATTTTTTGAGCAACGCCCGGGAAGCAGTTAAGGAATCTTGGAGGGCCTTCAAGTTTGCTTCAGCCTTTGTGCATTCAGCCGAACGGACCTCCCGTTCGGCGTTCAGCTGGGCCTCCAGATCCTTAGATCGCTGATTTAGCGCATGGACATCTACTTTCATTCTGTCCAGGTCAGCGATCGCCTGCCTCTTCCGGCTACCGGCGCGCTTCACCTCTTTGTCACGCTTCTTCACCAAGTCCTCTAGCCGAGCTACCTCAACAGCCAGGTCGGCAGCCTTCTTTTTTTCGGCCTCAAGAGCTTGTTTCTCCCGCTCGGCCGAGGGACCTTCCGACACTTGGAGTTTTTCCAGAAGGCCCTCCAACTCGGCTAGCCGATGGCTAGTGGCAATTTGTTCAGCCCAGCGCTATAAGGGAAATAATAGAATGAGGAACTGGACAGTAGCATAGCACAGAAAGAAAAATGAATTTACCTGAGTGGCCTGCTGCATGTTGTTATCGCCGAGCTGCTTAGGCGTCATGAGGGCCACTTGAATCTGGGCGTCCTCGAACAGCTTGGCGAGCGGGCCTGTCAGGGTTATTTCATGGACGGGGCTTGATGGCCGATCAGAAGACAGTAAATATTCCTCCGATGGGAATCGGAGGGTAGTTTTGATGGTCGGATGGCCGGACGGCGCTTCTTCAGTCGCGGCCGCCTGATGCGAGGACTCCCCCATGGTGGAAGTTTCGCCCAACCGACGTAAGCGGCGACGAGTTTGGGGAGGAGAGCCTGAGGGCCGTGCAGTAGGCGAAGCCACAGGGGTCCCGATCTGCGGCGGTGTATGGTCAGGAGAATGTACCCCGATCGGCGCTTGTGGTTCGCCTTGAGTCGGAAGGCTGGTGTCTCTTCGGCCGAACTTCCGATGGGGATCCCGACTGGGGACTCCAGCTCTGCTGGAGCAGAGGACAGGATCCGCCTCAACCTCCGTTGAAGCGGTGAGGTGACTTGCTGTTTGAGGCATCGCCCCCTCTCCAGGCCGGCGGGGATAAGACCCGCTCGCGAGTTCTCTTTAGTCGCCGCTTGATTTCACGGACTTCAACTTCAGTGATCGGTGGCCTTGGGCGCCACATGACTTCAGCGCAGAAAAGAAATTAAAATCAATTAGACAAAAAGACTAAGAGTAAAGAATCCTTACTCATGCGGATGGGGAGATTTGCCCGAACGGGAGACAATCCGAAAATATACAACACCCCTTGAGAAGCAACGGTCGATCTTGTATCGCTGAGGATAACCAGATTCGCCGCATGAAGATAAATTTGGTTGCTTCGAACTTGCCGAGCTCCGGCTGAGTCGGCACAGCGGTCTGCCATTTGGTTCGGAAGGCTGGCCGCTCGGGAAGTCGGATGTAGAAGAAAAACTCCTTCCAGTGTTTGTTGGAGGTCGGCATATTATCAAAAAATCTAAAGCCTATTCTACTTTAGAAGATAAATGTGCCCGGCTCGGATTGTTTAGGGTAGAAAAAGAAGTGGAATATTTTGGGGTCAAGAGGGATACTATGCAGCTTAAAGAGGACGACTACCCCGCTCAGCAGCCTAAAGGAATTCGGCACAAGTTGGCCGAGCGGGATGCGGAAATAATTGCAAACCTCCAAAATAAAGGGATGAGTAGGAAATCTAAGGCCGCCCTGAAATTGGTCTAAAAAGAAACAAACGGTGCCGATCGGCGGGTCATGGGGCCGGTCAGACGGGTCGGCTACAACTATTTCATAGTTATCGGGAATCTCATACGTCCGAACAAGGCGCCGAGCGCCCTCCTCATCAAATCGGCTCTCCATAGTCAGGTACCAAGGGCCATGAACTCCAACAGCGGGTTCAGAGGAGCTTGCCATCTCGAAGGAGCAAAAAGACAGCGAGAAATCGAAGGAATGGGAGCAAAGAAGGTAGAACAAGTTGGGAGGGCCTAGTAAGGGGAGGGGAGAAGCTTACTGAGGGAAGGTGGACAGAAAGGATCACCAAAGAGCCGAAGACCACCGAGAGGCGAAAGCTGGGACGACCGGAATGATGCAGCAGCAGCGGGCACCTTCGACTGAAAATTCGCGATGAAACAGAGAATGCGGCGTGAAACGGAGAAGACGAGGGCTTTATACGAACGAGGCTGGTCGGCCTCGTCCGTTGGATGTAGGTCACGGAAGACGAAGTCATCATCTAGCCGTCCGTTTCGAAATAACCAGCGTCCCATCGTACGGATCATCACCGCCGCGCAAGAGGAGCCACGTGGCGCTCCGTCGCCAGGCACAATTAATGCGCCCATACCGCGCATGCTTCGACTTAATGAAAAGGATTTGCGTGATTTCCGAGAAGATCTAGACAAGCAAACACCCATGTTGAGCGACAAGACAATCGAATGAAGAGCCGAACGGCTGAATTTGGCAGAAGGGCCGAACGGCCCTAGAGATATTATAAGCGACTGGAAGGCGACGACCGCCCGCGGACACATAGTCCAGTCAGTCGGACTCACTGCCTCCTTCGACTAGACTTGAAGGGAAGGCAAGTGATCCGGCGGTAAGAATGGGGGACCCCATTTAGCAGAGTTAACCCATCCATGGGCTGGTTTCTGACGCCAAGGCAGGAGGATCTAAGGGCCGAGCAGGAGTCCGCTCGGCTGGGACCTAAGGGCCGAGCGGGTGGTCCGCTCGGCCAAGATAAGGGCGAGGGTACAAAGGTAGTCGAGCGGCCTATGCGCTTGTCTCGAGATATGGGATGTCAGAGAAGGCACGTCTGATGATAAGGCCGTACACGAGATTGCACGATGGAAGATCCCGCCGTCACATCAGGGAGAGGTGGATACAGTAGCAGTATGGTCTCATATATGCTCTTCTGACAGGCCCATACTTGGGTATGGTCTAAAGCAGATGACTGCTTCGATTGACGTGCCTGGGCTCTTTCGATAGTTCTATATAAGGCCTCCATTTCTTCACCGGAGGTACGCGCGTCTGGATCTCTGAAGCCACTTCTTTGCTATTTCCTCGCCTGACTTGAGCGTCGGAGGGCCGTCGCCGGGACACCCCCTCGGCTCGGTTCTGTTGCAGGTTCGCCGGAGCACTCAAGGATCCAGCAGGGAGCGCCACGTCCCCAGCGTCCGTTGACTCCTAGTTCAGACAGGATCATTACCGATAGAAAAATTCGTCATCCAACAGAACCTAATTTTTATGGGAACCACCCGATTGCTCTTCTCATCCTAAGTGGAGGCGAGTAATAGAGTGACAACCCGGACAAAAGGGGGAGGATCATCCTATCCTCTGGTGTTTATATGGTTCTCGCTCACAAACATGTGACTGAAAGGTCATCTTTGACCTAATCTGAGCCAACTCGGCTTGTAAAAGATCCACCTTAGCCTTCTGCTGGTCCAAGGCGTGTTGTTGTTGAGATATTAGTAAGCTATCTACATGAACTTTTCTAGTTAAAATGGTTATCTCTGAAGTGTGTTGGGCTCTTAAATCATCCAACTCCTCAGTCATTTGCTTCAACTTTGAATAGGCTTTGTTCCTCAAAGCTACTTCTGATTGGACCTGCAATTGAGCTGCTAATAGACGTACCTCTAGTTCTCTTTGATGTGAATGATGTATATCTAACGCTCACATTGCCTCAACTAAAGATTTTTTTCTTCTCATGTAGCAATTGATCCGCGGTGGGGAAGGTAGGATCACACACTTATTTAAATTGCTGGAGGTATCATGGGATCATTGTAGCAGGGGCCACAAAATCATTGTATCAAGAATCACGGGATTATTGTAGCAGGGGTCACAAGATCACTGTCATAAATATGAAGGGTTCAGGAAAAATCAATATTTAGCAAAGAGACAAAAGTAAACTTAGGTCTAGTTAGTCGAACACACCTCCTTCGACTAGACTTTAGGGGGAGGCTAGTGATATGGGTTATAAGGGGCGAACCCCGTACAATAATATGAAAGGGGATATAAGTAGAAGAGAGAAGAAGTAGAGAAGCCTGGGTAAGGTGAATGCTCTTGGCTAGCAAATCCCGGTCGAGAATAGGGGACTAGTCGGTCTAGAACTAATTGAGGACACGACATAGGTAGATATGCTTGGCAGGCAAATCTCGTCCGTACATGGAATGCTGAATGAACTAAAATGGATGAAATATTAGCACACGCACCTACGCCCGGTAGGAAAGTCTCGGTCGAGCATGAACTCTCAACCAAGAATACCAGGCCGATCGAGAACGCAAGCTCGACTGAACTAAGAGACGGATGAGGAGGTAGTACATTTAAACACGTTCGACAGTTAAGGTCCGGTCGAGCATAAACATAACTCGCTCGGTAATATAATCTCGGGCGAGCAAGCAGATATACAAACTAAGGTGGATAGAAGGCACTCGGCTGGGAAATATCCGGTCGAGCATAAACATAACTCACTCGGTAATATAATCTCGAGCGAGCGAGCAGATATACAAACTAAGGTGGATAGAAGGCACTCGACTGGGAAATATCCAGTCAAGCATAAACATAACTCGCTCGGTAATATAATATCGGGCGAGCAAGCAGATATACAAACTAAGGTGGATAAAAGGCACTCGGCTGGGAAATATCCGGTCGAGCATAGACATGACTTGCTCGGTAATATAATCTTGGGCGAGCGAGCAGATATACAAACTAAGGTGGATAGAAGGCACACGGCTGGGAAATATCCGGTCGAGCATAAACATAACTCGCTCGGTAATATAATCTCGGGCGAGCGAGCAGATATACAAAGTAAGGTGGATAGAAGGCACTCGGCTGGGAAATATCCGGTCGAGCATAAACATAACTCGCTCGATAATATAATCTCGGGCAAGTGAGTAGATATATAAACTAAGGTGGATAGAAGGTACTCGACAGGGAAATATCCGGTCGAGTATAAACATAACTCGCTCGGTAATATAATCTCGGAAGGGCATATAAACACGTACTTTTATAAGGCTATTAGTATAAGATCGACCTGGCAAAATCTGACCGGGCATAAAGATATTCACACTTACTAAATCTCGTAAACATAGCCAGTAAGGATTAGTATAACTAAATAAGTGTGATATATGAATAATATGAGAATAATATATGATCGTATGAAAATTTGTTTAATTTAGCGGGAAACAATTTTCAGAAGCTTCCGTGGAGGTGATAGACGACAAAGAAGATACATCTGGGGTACAAAAAAGATTCCTTAAACTATTATTGCAGGTTCTTACGTCATCTCATAACAAACTCTAACAAATCGGGGTCTACCTTATGATCGCGAAGGTTATATGAGGTGGTATAAAAAGGGGGATCATGTCCGTTGGCAAGGTACGTGCAGTGCCACTACTGATGTAACGACCCACCTTCCTTACTACTTTCTAAGGTGACCGTTACTTAACTAATAACTCTACTTAACCGGTATGATCGAAACCGCGAGAAGTCTCTACCGAAAAATTTTAACAGCATCTCCCTTGTACCGACGACCATAAACTGAGGTACATATATATATACATCAGCCACAGGCAGCTGGAACATATATCAAACACCCACGCAATTAAATAAGTGTCAAACACCACTCACATCAAAAATAGCCCAAAAATAGAAAAGAACTATACTAGTGACGTCACATGAGATCACAATCATGACATGAAATGTAAGATACAATCTCAAATATTTATTAATCACTAAAATGTGAAAACTTAAACACATCCCAAGTCTCTCCCATACTCCTGGCATCACACACCATCCGCACTACCTTGTCGCCTTCCTTTGCTATATCTTTTCCTTTCCTTTATCTACAGTAAGAGGAAATACAAACTATAAGCAAAATTGCTTAGTAAGCGCTATCTAACTCACAAAAACTCGGATATGCATGTATACAAGAAGAAACTAGAAACTGTATGCTTTTAAAAGAAAACATATATAGCTGCTCATGTTAAAAGTACTGAAACTAGGAAATAAATCTACTCATGTATATTCATTAGAAAGCACTAAAATCTGCATACTCATAATATACAAGGATAAAACTGCATGCTGGAAGATAAGTCTAATCATGCTCAATAAACTAATCAGGAAACAAATAAAACTAACACTGCATGCTTTGAATTAAAAGAAGTTGAACTTGTTGACTCTAAACATAAGTGAAGCTTGTTTCATTTGTTTCAAAACTTATACTTTAATACTTCAAAATAGTAATCAACTTCTCTTGGGCCCAGGCGTAGTACCAAAGCGCGCTCCCAAATAGAGACTGTGGTAGCTAGTCACCAGTCCTACGAGGGTAAAGACCTTGGTCTTACCAGGGCCAAGACCTTGGAATTGGACATCTGGATTTGTTTAACGACAACCTTAGAAATCGGGTACTAACCTTTCTTTAAAACAAAATACTTGTTATCTTTTAATATTCTTACAATAAAATGCCTTGGCATTCCTTTGGGCACTTAGTGTGCTGCTGATCCCAATGCTTAAAATTTAGGGATTCTATCCAAACCTTGGTCTTTTCTTACTTATAGCTACTCATAATCCCTTAAAAAGGTTTATTAGAACACATAATTATTCCACTAAAATACATGGCTGCTCATGCTGGTTAAAATAGTAAATGAAAACTAAAGAACCTGCTCATGTATATCTAGTAGTAAAGAAAACTGATCATGCTCAACTCATGGCAAATAAAAGTTGCACGTGCTCAATAATAGCAAATGAACACTAGAAAATCTGCATATATGACTAATAAAAATCTGCATACTACTAATAAATTTCTGCATACTACTAATAAATTCCTGCATACTACTAATAAATTTCTGCACACAGGCTTGATAAAAATTGCCATCTACTAAAATAATTCTGCTGCTATCTAAAGTTGATACGCGAATATGATGATATACTAGAACCTACAAGGAACCAAAGCATGATTGTTCTTCTTGTTATGTGCCACGACAACAAACTAAACGGAAATCACTGCTGTACAGAAAATCCAAAGCAAGGAAAACAAGGAACAATTGCTACTCCTAAATTCAAGCCATCCTAATGCTGTAAGAAAACAATGATACACTTGTTGCTTTTAAATTTCAAGCTATCCTAATGTTGTACAGAGGAAAATCTGAAACAAGGAGACAATGCACACTTCACTTACTTAGCCCTTTGACGTTCTTCCCTTGGAAACTCATGGCAGCAAACCCTTATCAATGACTTACACGGCAACTAAACAAAAAAAAACCCAAATTGCAACTACTCTACATAACATGATCCGAAACACAAGGAAAATAATTTGCTACTACAATTATTCCTCATATCCTGTGCTACGACAATGAAACAAAAAGGGAACAATGCAAAGCTTCGGAAACAAGAAGAGGAACAAGGAATAAACCTCCTACTGCAGGTGAGTAGCAACTTACCTTAGGTTTTCTTGGACTTACAGCCGAAGGGGAAGGCTCTAGGGTTCGGATAGCTCATATCCTCAACCTCTCCTTGCGCCCACATACCCTCCTCGACGAGAAGATCACCACCGCATGAAGGGATCTCTCGGAGAACACCCTCGCCGGTCATCGGAGGCGTGCCCTAGGTCCGCTTCGTTTCCGCCCGAGAAGAGTCGTCGTCGCACGCGTGAGGAGGAAAGTAGAGAAAGTTTTCGGGAAAAAGAAAACCTAATTCTTTTCTTATAACTAGGGTTTTTTTTTTATTAAATACTATACCTTAAATATTTGTCGCTGCATATCTAATCAGCAACAACTGCTTGCACACTTGGTCAGCCGGATTCGCTTAAAGCTTGGTTCGGCCGGAGATCGCAGGTTCGAATCTCGGCTTGGATTTTTTTTGTCAAAACTTCTTTCGTCTAGTAAAAATACCAAACGACCTCCAAAAATTGTATAAAAATACTCTAAAAATTTCTAAAAATCCCTAGAATATTTCTATAGCATTTTAAAATATTTTTAAATTACTTTTAGAACTCGAAACGAGGAAATTTGGGTTGTTACAATTCTCCATACCTTATAAAAAGTTCGTCCTCGAACTTAGAATAACTCTGGATATTTCTGTCTCATACTATCCTCATGCTCCCAAGTGACTTCCTCGTGCTTCTAGTTCTGCCAGATGACCTTCACTAGTAGTACTTCTTTGTTCCTTAGTCTCTTAACTTCTCTGTCCACTATCTGTGTAGGTCTGCTCTCATAGCTAAGATCCTCCTGGATCTGTACTGACTGAGGCTGAATCACTTGGCTAGGGTCGTGGAGACACTTCTTTAGCATGGAGACATGAAATACATTGTGTATTGCTGATATGTCTTGTGGTAAGTCCAGCTTGTATGCTACTTTCCCAATCCTTTCTGTGATCAGGTAGGGTCCTACATAGCGGGGACTTAATTTGCCCTTCTTGCCAAATCTCATCACTCCCTTCATCGGAGCAACCTTGAGAAAAATAGAGTCCCCAACTTGGAATTCAAGTGGCCTACAGCGTGTATCAGCATAACTTTTCTGTCTACTCTGGGCAGTCTCAATCCTCTGTCTGATCTTCTGAATAGCCTGAGTGGTCTCATCTATCATCTCAGTCTGAATGCCCAGTCCTACTTCCATTTCTTTTCTTTCACATACTTCTTGCCAGCAAATGGGTGATCTGCACTTCCTACCATACAACGCCTCATAATGTGCCATCTTGATGGTGGCCTGATAGCTATTGTTGTAGGCAAACTCAGCTAAGCATAGATACTTACACCAACTTCCCTTGAAATCTAGTGCACAGGCTCTGAGCATATCTTCTAAGATCTGATTTACTCGCTCGGTCTGTCCATCAGTCTGAGGATGGAAGGCTGTGCTGAACTTAAGTTTGGTGCCTAGTGCATTCTGAACACACTCCCAAAAGTGAGAGGTGAAACGCCCATCTCTATCAGAAACAATAGATTTAGGAACTCCGTGAAGTCTGATCACCTCCTTTACATATAGCTGTGTCAACTGCTCTATAGAGTGGGACACCTTGATGGCTAGAAAATGAGCGGACTTGGTCAATCGGTCTACTATTACCCATATCGCATCATATCCATTTGTAGTTCTTGGAAGACCTGTTATAAAGTCCATGGATATGTCTTCCCACTTCCACTCTGGTATTGGGAGAGGCTGTAGAACTCCTCCTGGTCTCTGGTGTTCTGCTTTGATCCTCTGACATGTCAAGCAGGTACTGACATATCTAGCAACATTTCTTTTGAGTCCAGACCACCAGAACCTCTGTTTCACGTCTTGGTACATCTTGTCAGAACCAGGATGCATCGAGTAAGGTGTACTATGAGCTTCTTCTAGAATTTTCTTTCTCAATTCCTCATCATTGGGAACACAAAGACGATTCCCCTGATAAAGAACTCCGCTGTCTGATACTCGAAACTTTATATCTTCTTTTTGTATCCCTTGCTTGATCTTTTGGATGTCTGGATCTTCACTTTGCTTTCTTTGTATCTCCTCAAGCAAGGTAGACTCTAAGGTCAATGCATAGAGTTGCCCATAAATAATTTTGACTTCGAAATATACCAATTCCTTCTACAGTGGTAGGGCTAATGATGACAAAGACATCAGGGATACACTGGATTTTCTGCTTAGTGCATCTGCCACTTTGTTAGCTTTGCCTGGGTGGTAGAGGATTTCACAGTCATAATCTTTGACCAACTCTAGCCACCTGCGCTGTCTCATGTTTAAGTCTTTCTGGGTGAAGAAATACTTTAAACTCTGATGGTTTGTGAAGATTCTGCACTGGACTCCATACAAGTAGTGTTGCCAGAGTTTCAGTGCAAAGACCACAGCTGCCAGCTCAAGATCATGAGTGGGGTAGTTCTTCTCGTAGTCTTTGAGTTGTCTAGAAGCATAAGCTATAACTTTTCTGTCTTGCATGAGAACAGCTCCTAGGCCCATCTTGGAAGCATCACTGTAGATGTCAAAACTCCTGTCACTTTCTGGAACTGTCAGGATAGGAGCACTGGTCAGTCTCTTCTTTCGCTCTTGGAAACTCTGCTCACATTTGTTTGACCATTCAAACTTCTTGTTCTTCCTAGTGAGGGGTGTTAGTGGAGAGGCTATCCTAGAAAAGTCCTCCACGAATTTCCTATAGTACCCAACTAAACCAAGGAAGCTTATGATCTCCCTGACGTTCTTGGGTCTATGCCAGTTGTTGACCGCCTCTATCTTGGCAGGATCCACTTGGATGCCTTCTTTAGAAATGATGTGACCTAGAAACGCCACCTGATTTAACCAGAACTCGCACTTCGAGAATTTAGCATAAAGTTGTTTTTGCTGTAAGGTCTGCAGTACTATTCTCAAGTGCGTGTCATGCTCCTCTGAGGTTCTGGAATAGACTAAAATGTCGTCGATGAACACAATGACAAATTTGTCAAGGTATTCTCTGAACACTCTGTTCATCAGGTCCATGAAGACTGCAGGCGCATTAGTCACACCAAAAGGCATGACTACGAACTCATAGTGCCCGTATCTGGTCCTGAAAGCTGTTCTGGGTATATCACTTTCCTTCACTTTCAACTGATGGTACCCAGAGCACAGGTCTATCTTAGAGAACACTATTACCCCTTTCAATTGATCAAATAAGTCGTCGATTCTGGACAGTGGGTACTTGTTCTTGATTGTCACTTGATTCAGAGCCCTATAATCTATGCACATCCGCATAGATCCATCCTTCTTCTTGACAAACAACACAGGAGCTCCCCATGGTGAATGACTAGGGTGGATGAAGCCTTTGTCAAGCAGCTCCTGAAGTTGTTCTTGTAACTCTTTCAGCTCTGCTGGAGATATACGGTATGGAGCTTTTGAAATTGGACCGGTACCAGGAACCAATTCAATTTCAAACTCCACTCTCTGTTGGGAGGTAGTCCAGGTAGCTCTTCTGGAAATACCTCTGGGTACTCACAGACTACCCGAACCTCTTCCTGCTTGGGTCTTTCTTGTTCTTCTGTATTCACAATGAATGCAAGAAAACCAGCACACCCTTTAGCTAACATCTGGTGAGCTATGAGGAAAGAGAGGAATTTCTGGGTCTTCCTCTTTGGTACTCCCGTGAACTCAAAGGATGGTTCACCTTCTGGACTAAAGATCACTTTCCTTCTGCGGCAGTCCACTGAAGCACTGTACTTGCTGAGGAAATCCATACCCAAAATGATATCGAAATCCTGCATGGCGAGGACTACCAGATTAACATATAGCTCTCGGTCTGCAATTCCGATTGGTACAGTCCGAAGCCACTGAGTGGACTCCATGACTTCCCCAGAAGGTAGGGTCGTCAAGAACTTGGAGTTCATGCTTTCTGTAGGTACCTGTAATTCTTTGGTAAAGGGTATTGATACGAAAGAATGGGTCGCTCCAGTATCAAATAGTGCAGTAGCTAAATGCTGAAAAATAACTACTTGACCTATTACGACTGTGGAGGCACTAGCAGCTTCCTCTTTAGTGAGGGAGAATACTCTGGCACTGGCTGGAACTGGTTGGGCTTCCAACCTTCCTTGACTGAGCTGAGGTCCTTCTAGAGTTGCATGCATATAATGTAACTGAGGTTTGCCTCCATATTGTATTGGTTGTGGTTGAGGTGCTTTGAGCTTGTTAGGACATTCTTTAGTCATGTGTCCTTCCTGCCCACACGAATAGCATCCCGTCTTACCCAAAAGACAGGCTGCTGGATGTGTTCTCCCATATTTAGGATAGGGAGAGAACTTGGTCTGCTTATTTACTGGTCCTCCTTTCTGGTTTCCTCCTGAGTTCCACTGCTTTCTTTTGTTATCTTTACCCTTCCAGTGCTGCTTATTTGCCTAAGGCTTCTGACTCCCAACTGTCTTGTCTTCGATCTTGACTGGCTTATGCTGCGCTCGTTATGCCCTGATGTTGTCCAAATAGTGCTCAGCAACTAATACTCTGCTGACCAGCTCTTCGCCAGTCTGAGGCTGGTGAGTTCCATTACTCACATTAAGTGTTATCACTGGCCTCAGTATCCTGAGCATCAGTCTGACTCGTTCCTTCTCCGTTCTTACTAGCTCTGGGCAGAGACGAGCTAGCCTATTGAATTTCTTTACTGCTTCTTCCACTGATAGGTCACCTTGTCTGAATTCTATGAACTCCTCATAATGCTTATTGGTGATCCGCTGGCGGAAGAATTCTTCATAAAACTCTGCTTCAAAGTCATCCCAGCTCATCTGATTGACTGCTCTCTTGCTTTTAACTCTCTCCCACCATATACGAGCATCTCCAGATAGGCAGAATGAGGCACACTTGACCTTCTCAATTTTTGGCCAGTCAAGAAGCTCCATGGTGCTCTCCAGTGTCTTGAACCAAGCCTGAGCATCCCAGGGCTCAGTCGTGCCTGAGAAACTCTCTAGCTTCAGCTTCAGCCACTGTATCAGGTATGCTTCTTGTCTTCTAGGTGCTGTGGCGACTTCCAGGGCGGCTGGTGGAACCTCAGTCACCCCTGGAGTCTCCACATTGATAGTTGGAGGAGTAGGAGGGACTGGCTGCTGATTCGCCATCAGATTGACGATCACTTGTTGTTGCTTTGCTACTTGTCTCTGGAGTTGAGCAACAACTTCAGAAAGATTAGGTTCAGTTGTTCTGGGCTCTTCGTTCTCCTGAGCTCGGTCCTCAGTACGAGCGATACGGGGACGTCCTCTTCTTGACATCTAATTATGCAAAGAAAAAGACTTGATATCTTCTCTATCCTTTCTAAACACACTTATGTATATGCATAAAAGAGAAACAAAACTTCTATCTTACTAAAGCGCATATAAGCAATTACTCTATACTGCAAATAATAAAGAAATCATAAAAGGAAAAACTTAAATACTTTCTTACTTGAAGACAGCAAGGCTGATGCTGATGTGTGTGTGATGCTGGAGAATGGGGACTTTGCTCTGATACCAACTGTAACGACCCACCTTCCTTACTACTTTCTAAGGTGACCGTTACTTAACTAATAACTCTACTTAACCGGTATGATCGAAACCGTGAGAAGTCTCTACCAAAAAATTTCGACAGCATCTCCCCTATACCGGTGACCATAAATTGAGGTACATATATATATACATCAGACACAGGCGGCTGGAACATATATCAAACACCCACGCAATTAAATAAGTGTCAAACACCACTCACATCAAAAATAGCCCAAAAACAGAAAAGAACTATACTAGTGACGTCACACGAGATCACAATCATGACATGAAATGTAAGATACAATCTCAAATATTTATTAATCACTAAAATGCGGAAACTTAAAAACATCCCAAGTCTCTCCCATAGTCCTGGCATCACACACCATCCGCACCACCTTGTCGCCTTCCTTTGCTATATCTTTTCCTTTCCTTTATCTGCAGTAAGAGGAAATGCAAACTATAAGCAAAATTACTTAGTAAGTACTATTAACTCACAAAAACTCAGATATGCATGTATACAAGAAGAAACTAGAAACTGTATGCTTTTAAAAGAAAACATATATAGCTGCTCATGTTAAAAGTACTGAAACTAGGAAATAAATCTACTCATGCATATTCATTAGCAAGCACTAAAATCTGCATACTCATGATATACAAGGATAAAACTGCATGTTGGAAGATAAGTCTAATCATGCTCAATAAACTAATCAGGAAACAAATAAAACTAACACTGCATGCTTCGAATTAAAAGAAGCTAAATTTGCTGACTCTAAACATAAGTGAAGCTTGTTTCATTTGTTTCAAAACTTATACTTTAATACTTCAAAATAGTAATCAACTTCTCTTGGGCCCAGGCGTAGTACCAAAGCGCGCTCCCTAATAGAGACTGTGGTAGCTAGTCACCAGTCCTACGAGGGTAAAGACCTTGGTCTTACCAGGGCCAAGACCTTGGAATTGGACACCTGGGTTTGTTTAACGACAACCTTAGAAGTCGGGTACTAGCCTTTCTTTAAAACAAAATACTTGTTATCTTTTAATATTCTTACAATAAAATGCCTTGGCATTCCTTTGGGCACTTAGTGTGCTGCTGATCCCAATGCTTAAAATTTAGGGATTCTATCCAAACCTTGGTCTTTTCTTACTTATAGCTACTCATAATCCCTTAAAAAGGTTTATTAGAACACAAAATTATTTCACTAAAATACATGGCTGCTCATGCTGGTTAAAATAGTAAATGAAAACTAAAGAACCTGCTCATGTATATCTAGTAGTAAAGAAAACTGATCATGCTCAACTCATGGCAAATAAAAGCTGCACGTGCTCAATAATAGCAAATGAACACTAGAAAATCTACATATATGACTAATAAAAATCTGCATACTACTAATAAATTTCTGCATACTACCAATAAATTCCTGCATACTTGTTGGGTTTTTCAGGCCACGAAAACCACTTTTCGCGTCGCGGAAACCCCGAATCACCCATGCCACTGGATCTCGTACGAAGGATAGATTTCAAAATTACGAGTATGAGTTTCAAACTATGATCTACAGTAGATCTACAAAGGAAAAACATTTTATACCTTTGAAGCGTGCCCTCGCAAATCCCGCTCGTCAAACGGTACGCCGGATCTCGAAGTTGTCAACGTAGACAACTCTCTAGTGATATCCACACGAACAAGAAGTGTTCTCTAACACTCAAGGATGGAGAAGAAAGCACCACAAGTGTGCTAGCACTCTCTAGGGCTCTCGGGTAGGATTGGAAGAAGAAGAAAAGAAAAGAAGAGAACACACTCCTCTAAAATCTCTATGTGACTTTCACTAACCTTTCTTCTTGGATTAGATTCACTCTCCTTTCTTCTCCCTTGCTTGAAACCCACGACCAAGAGAAGAGAAGGAGCAAGAAGAGAGCTTAGGAGGAGGAAGATCACTTGAATGAGAGTTACACTTGCAAAAATGAAACTCTTTTTTCATCTAATTAAGTAGTTTGTAACCTCCATGGGATACCAAGAGTCACAACTCTTGGTAACTCCCATGAGGTGGCACTTCACTTAAGTAACCATGATGATGTGGAGCATCATCATTGGTCCACTTAATGCCAACTCACCAATGAGGTGGCATAAAGTCAAGTCAAACTTGACTCTTCATCTTTTCTCTCAAGTCAAGTCAAACTTGACTTAATCTCTCTCATGGTTGATCTAATCCAACCATTTAATTCAAGCCAATTTAATATAATGAATCTAATTTATTTAATTAAATTGATTCAATGAGTCATAATCTAAATTAGACTCATTGAACACACGAATCAACTTGAGTCCAACTCAATTAGCCCAATTAGGATTACTCTTAATCCAATTTGATTCATCAAATGAATCTAATCCTCTTGGTTCATCATATGAACCTAATCTCCATCCACTTGTTCTTTGTGTGTGACCCAATAGGTTCTTGTAACGTTGGCAATGCCCCTAAACTCATTTAGAAACATAAGTAATGAGCGGTATCTAGCAATACATCATTACTACCCAAGTTACAAGAATGTTGAGATCCAACATCACCTTGTGACTACTAATTGTGACTCCTCACAATATATGACAAGTGTCCTTCTATCCTAGACATCTAGATTGATCAATGTGAGGCATAGACCGTGTCATCCTCTAATCAATCTAAATCTTGAACTCCAAGTAGACTCACTCAATCAAATAAGCTCAATATCCTATATTGACTCATTTGGGCATGGTCATGCACTTCGTGGTCTCACTCTATCAAGAATACCGATGTCTCTCCCGTCATATAGGAGGGATAGATCTCATCTACATCACTCACATCCCTCCGCATAATTTGTTACATACCCAGTAATCGCCTTTATAGTCCACCCAGTTACGGGTGACGTTTGACGAAACCAAAGTACATAACTCCTTATGTAGGGAACCATGGTGACTTCAGGTCTAAGGACTAGTAGTCATACTAATAGCCACATGAGAAAGTATATGACACTCATATAACGATCCATGATACTTTCTCATGGCGGGTCATTCAGTATACATTCTCTAATGCATACCCATGTGTCAACTTGATATCTCTATATCCATGACTTGTGAGATCAAGTCATCGAGTTGACCTACATGCTAGTCTTATTGCATTAACATTGTCCCTGAATGTTAATACTCAACTAGGAATGATTAAGAGTAGTGTTCCCTATATCATCTCACTATCGGTTCAACTAACCGATTGATATAGGTGAGAACCGTCTACTCAAGGACGTTATTATACTTAGTTTATTTGGCACCAATACAAGTAAGTATAATAACCAAAAATCAAATGCCTTTATTTATATAGAATATGATACAACAAGTCCAAAATACAATCATCAAATGATTGGCTCTAGGGCTCTAGCTAACAATACTACTAATAAATTTCTGCACACAGGCTTGATAAAAATTGCCATCTACTAAAATAATTCTGCTGCTATCTAAAGTTGATACGCGAATATGATGATATACTAGAACCTACAAGGAACCAAAGCATGATTGTTCTTCTTGTTATATGCCACGACAACAAACTAAATGGAAATCACTGCTGTACAGAAAATCCAAAGCAAGGAAAACAAGGAACAATTGCTACTCCTAAATTCAAGCCATCCTAATGCTGTAAGAAAACAATGATACACTTACTGCTTTTAAATTTCAAGCTATCCTAATGTTGTACAAAGGAAAATCCGAAACAAGGAGACAATGCACACTCCACTTACTTAGCCCTTTTGACGTTCTTCCCTTGGAAACTCACGACAGCAAACCCTTATCAATGACTTACACGGCAACTAAACAATAAAAAACCCAAATTGCAACTACTCTACATAACATGATCCGAAACACAAGGAAAATAATTTGCTACTACAATTATTCCTCATATCCTGTGCTACGGCAATGAAACAAAAAGGGAACAATGCAAAGCTTCGGAAACAAGAAGAGGAACAAGGAATAAACCTCCTACTGCAGGTGAGTAGCAACTTACCTTAGGTTTTCTTGGACTTACAGCCGAAGGGGAAGGCTCTAGGGTTCGGATAGCTCAGATCCTCAACCTCTCCTTGCGCCCACAGACCCTCCTCGACGAGAAGATCACCACCGCGTGAAGTGTAACGACCACCCTTCTTACTACTACTACTACTCTCTAAGGGCGACCGTTACATATCTACTACTCTACTTACTAGTGTCACTGACGCTTTCATTAGAATCAGTTAGATTTATCACGGCCCTAGAGGAATCCCTACCGAAAAATTTCGACAGAGTCTCCACTGTACCGGTGACCAAATTTATAATACAAACATAGTATACGCAGCCACAGACGGCTGGAACAGATTTTCCACAACCACGCAGTAATAAAAATCACAATAAAAACAAAGAAACTACTCTAGCAATAGCAATGACTACAGCACTCCACAAATAATAAAAGAGACTAGCTAGACATGCGGAAATAAACTCAACTACAATCCCAAATGTAATACAACATTAACAGAGGACTAAAAGAAAGTCCAGACAATTTTGCCAGCTACTTCTGGATCTCTCCACAGTCCAGACATCACACACCTTCATCACCACCACCATCCTGTCGCCTCCCTTTCATGTCTTAGCTTTTCCTTTATCTGCGGTAGGAGGAAAAAAACAAAAGATCTATAAGCGAAAACGCTTAGTAAGTACTAATCTATCTCACAAAACTCGAAGTGCATAAAAGTAATGCAACAATACTAAAACTGAAATGCTAAAAGCAAAGCTGCATGTACTCATGGTATACAGAAATAAAACTGAATACTAAACATGCTCACTAACTGACAGGAAAGTAATGAAACAACTACTGTAAGCTCAGAATAAAGAACTAAACTTTTATTGATTCTAAGCATAAAACTTGTTTCATTTTCTTATATCCTTATACTAGAAATTAATCTTTTAATTTCTCTTTCACTTTCTTCTTCTTGTTCTTCTTACTTTTCTTATACTAGAAATTAATCTTTAATTTCTCTTTCACTTTCTTCTTCTTGTTCTTCTTTTCTTTTCTTTTCTTCTTTGGGCCCAGGCTTAGTACCATCTTTGTTTTGCGCGCTCTCTAATAGTGACTGGGGTAGCGAGCCTCCAGCCCTATGAGTATAAAGACCTCGGTCTTACCAGGGCCAAGACCTCGGAATTGGTCACCTGGATTTGTTTAACGACAACCTCGGAAGTCGGGTACTAGCCTCTTACTTTAATTTACTTGTTATCTCTTTTTAACTAGACTTTAGTCTTTTTCTTTACTCATACTTCTCATACTCCTTTATTAGAGTTTATTAGAATCCTGTAGATATTTCTAACAAGTATCGGATTACAACTAACCAAGCATGCTATATAAAAATAACATAAAGGAAAGCAAATCTAAACTCTCTCTAAGCATGTTATCAACAAGGCAAGAGAAAAGCAAAATCTGAACTTCTAACATGCTGTAAATAAAGGAAAAGAAAGCACATCTGAACTTACTAATCATGCTATAGAATAGGGCAAAGGAAAGTAACTTTGGGCCTTCTAAACATGCTATAAAATAAGGCAAAAAGAAGCAAATCTAATCTTACTAATCATGCTACAAAATAGAGCAAAAGAGAACTAATTTGGACTATCTAAACATGCTGTGACAAGAGCAAAAGAAAGCTAATTTGAACCTTCTAAACATGCTGTGATGAGAGCAAAAGAAGCAAATCTAATCTTACTAATCATGCTACAAAATAGAGCAAAAGAGAACTAATTTGGACTATCTAAACATGCTGTGATAAGAGCAAAAGAAAGCTAATTTGAACCTTCTAAACATGCTGTGATAAGAGCAAAAGAAGCAAATCTAATCTTACTAATCATGCTACAAAATAGAGCAAAAGAGAACTAATTTGGACTATCTAAACATGCTGTGATAAGAGCAAAAGAAAGCTAATTTGAACCTTCTAAACATGCTGTAAAATAGGGCAAAAGATAACTAACTTGGACTTTCTAAACATGCTGTGATAAGAGCAAAAGAGAGCTGATTTGGACTTTCTAAACATGCTGTAAAATAAACAACTGAATGCTACTTTAAACTTCCTAAACATGCTATAAATAAAGCAAAAGAATACAACTTCAGGCTTCTTTAACGTGCTATAAAATAGGCAACAGAATGCTACTTCAAACTTTCTAAACATGCCATAAATAAATAAAACTATAGTCTAACAGTAGGTTTACTAATTTCGAAATCAAAGATTTAACAAGCTACTGAAATCTACTAGAATGAATACAGGAATGCTAGACAAGGTAGCAAGACAAACAAATCCCAAATCCTTGTGATGTGGCTGTTTGTACTAATCCAAATAAGCAAGGAAATTCAGAATGTCACTGCTGGAAAGGAATAGGGCTGTTTGTGTTTGAGAATAGCATCAAAACTAAATTTTGATTCCACTTGACTACCCTACTGATCATGCCTACCAATTAATCCGACTTACCTAACTTGAAATGGTAAAGACTTAGGGTTGTTTATGCCCATCCGTATGGATCGGAAAGGAAACCACTTGCTGGAAATCAAAGAGCTGTTCGGGTCATCATAATGGAGGCATCTCAATCACAAAACTTGAAACTCTCATACAAATAGGTATGATTATTCGGCTTAACAGACAAAACAAGGGAGGCATGGCTCTAGCATAAAACTTTACTCGGCACAGCAAAATCCGCAAGCAAGGAAACAAATCGAAGCTCGGAGCAACTCCTACCGCAGGTGAGTAGTACTTACTATGCCTTCTTGGACTTACAACCAAAGGGTGGAAGTCTAGGGTTTCGGTGAAGTTTCAATCTCGGCAGCTTCTTGGTGTTCCCGAGTTCCCTTCGTCGCGGTGATCATGCACGGGTGAAGGCCGGCCGGAAGAAGCCTTCGTCGGCGCCGAAGAAAAGACCTAACGCCGTCGCCCCTTTTCGCCCGAGAGAGGAGCCGCCGCGTGAGAAGAGGAGAGGGAAGTTAGGTTTTGGGGAAAAGAAAACCTAAACCTTCTCTTATAATTCGGGTTTTTATTCATTACTATCTATGCTTTAAATTTATTTCTCCCCATACTTAGTTAACAAAGCCCGTGTAGCTCAGCTGGTTGGGTCGTGTCCGGTTGGGTCGGTCCGACCCGAGGTCGTGTGTTCGAGTCTCACCTTCAACGGTTTTTTGTCAAAACTTCTTTCTTTTTGTAAACATACCAAACGACCTCCAAAAATTACGTAAAAATACTCTAAAAATTTCTAAAAATCTTTAGAATATTTTAAAAGCATTTCCAAATATTTTTAGGGACATTTGGAACTCGAAATGGGGAAATTTGGGTCGTTACATGAAGGGATCTCTCGGAGAACACCCTCGCCGGTCGCCGGAGGCGTGCCCTAGGTCCGCTTCGTTTCCGCCCGAGAAGAGTCGCCGTCGCACGCGTGAGGAGGAAAGGAGAGAAAGTTTTCGGGAAAAAGAAAACCTAATTCTTTTCTTATAACTAGGGTTTTTTTTATTAAATACTATACCTTAAATATTTGTCGCTGCATATCTGATCAGCAACAACTGCTTGCACACTTGGTGAGCCAGATTCGCTTAAAGCTTGGTTCGGCCGGAGATCGCAGGTTCGAATCTCGGCTTGGATATTTTTTTGTCAAAACTTCTTTCGTCTAGTAAAAATACCAAACGACCTCCAAAAATTGTATAAAAATACTCTAAAAATTTCTAAAAACCCCTAGAATATTTCTATAGCATTTTAAAATATTTTTAAATTACTTTTAGGACTCGAATCGAGGAAATTTGAGTTGTTACAACTGAAACTCTAGTTCCACTTCAGTTTTATTGTACTTCTTCTTCTTCTTCTTCCTGCTTGGAACAGAGGAGTCTGACTTGAGCGTCGGAGGGTCTAGCCAAGGATTCCCGCCCCAGTCTTAAGTTACTAGCGGTTTGTTGGTTGGTTTCATAGTGAGCAGGAGTGAGGAAATCAGAGGCATTCTTCATTGGAGTCCTCGTAGATCTGCTCCGGTCTTCTCAGATATAGCTTTAACTTGCTATTCTCGTCGCTGGTGTTGGAGACCATGTTAGCCGGCTAGAAGGGGGGTGAATAGCCCTGCAAAATTAAAAAGCAAACCCTTCTCGGACTTTCAAAAGAACACTTGCATTAATTTCAAAAGAAACCCTTTTGGACTTTCTTGGAAGGGTTCCAGGTGCCTCGGAATGGTTCCGGCCGCCCAGACCAAGAAAGTCAATAGAGTTGACTTTTTTTTGTCCGAGCCCTCTACTCTGGTTCATCTCGCCTCGGTCTGGGTCTTCCGCTCTAGCTCCGCTTGCTTGGTGATCTCGGCCATCCGGAATAGGGCTCACCCAAACCCAACTTCCGACCTTCTAGAGCAGGCTTCTGCTCCAGCTTCTCGTCCATCGAAATCGTTGCATGCTTCCTTCTCGTCCGCCAGAGTACTCATCCGCAGCTCTTCGTCCCTCGGACGCACTTCCGTGCCGACCTTCTCGCTAGGTGTGTCTCTTGCTCCCTGAGCAATCTTCCGCTCCAGCTTCTCGTTCCTCGGAAACACCTCACGCTTCCTTCTCATCCGCCGGTGTACTCTTCCGCAGCACCTCATCCCTCAGACGCACTCTCCTGTGCAGTCCTTCTCGCTAGCTGCATCTTCTGCTCGACTCTATGTGCTCCTCAGCTCCTGCACACTTAGACACAAGGTTAAAACACCACAGGACGACCTAACTTAACTTGTTGATCACATCAAAACAACCTTTAAGGTTCCGACAGCTGGGAGGTATTCTTGACAGGGCTTCTTCGGGATCTTCTTTGGTTTTCTCAGATCCATTATTATTCACCTTCCCTGGAGTTGTCGCTTATCTTTTCTCTGAAGTCATAGCCTGTTGTTCCCAGCTCTTCATCTCGTTAAGCTTTCAGACAGGATCAATTAAGAATGAGTAATTTTCAAAAAGAAAGCATATTATAGTTACATGATATATGTATGACATGATAAGTGATATCTTCATAAAAATATAAATGCATAATATAATGTCATGACATATGATGGGCAAGCAAACATGACAATTTAGCATAAAGTGTTAGATCGTGGAAGTCGCTAGAGGGGGGGTGAATAGCGATCAAAAATTCATAGCGAGTACGTAGCTAAAAATAAAAATCACAACGTTAACACGAACCAGTTTTACTTGGTTCAGAGCCTTCATTGACTCCTACTCCAAGACCTGCACTCGTTGAGTGCTTTCATTGGACAATTCACTAGCAGTTCAAAAATTGTTTACAAATGAAAGTACAAAAACTTGTTTTAAAAAACAAATATATCGACAACAAATAAAAATAACTTGAGCCGCAAGTTGTCGGAAAAGCGTCGTCGCGTCGCAGGAGCAGAGCGCAATAGAGCAATCGTAGGAAGCAGTTGTTGTTCGTAGCTCTGGAGGAAGGCTCCTTTTATAGGAGTGCTCCTGGCGCCCTGATCCCTTCCGAGCGTCTAGACTGTGACGTAGCCCCGACCAATCAGCACGCTTCATATCTACGATGGGATAACTTTTGCCTCTCAGGCGCCCGGATCCCTTCAGGGCGCCCGGACCACCATTTTCTAGAAATTCCTTTTTCTGCAAGAAAATGTTAGTCCGAGACAAAATAAAAGTAAAACTACCCTGCAAAATAAAAGTTAGCACAAATATAATAAAACAGGGTAATAATTAGATTCCGTCTCACCGAGACCGGAATCTCATCACGATCTCAACTTAGATTCAAGAAATGGTTCTAAATTGGATCGACGCCTAAATTCCCTAACCGGGAACGCGCCCTCACCAAGTCACTCCCCTCCAGTGACTTACCTTAACTTTTCTGCTAGATGTCTAGTCAGCCCGTCAACCCGTCTGGATTTCGTGCCAGCTATCCGGTCAGTCCGTCGACCTGTCTGGACTTCATGCCAACTATCTGGTCAGCCCATCGACCTAGCTAGGCTTCTTGCCAGCTATCAGGTCAGCCCGTCGACCTAGCTGGAATTCGTGCCAGCTATCCGGTCAGCCCGTCGACCTAGCTGGGCTTCTCCAGCACACTTAGTCAAAATGTTAGATCAAAACGAAACTAACTTAACCTACTTTGTCATTCATCAAAATCTGAGTTAGACCGTTAGTACTAACCGCATCAATATAAAGAAGATAACTAGATTTTCATCTAAGTTTTTCTAACTTTAATGTAAGATCAAGTCTAATTTAAAGTGCATTAGAGTACAGTTAAAGTTTGAAGTTTTACTTTAATTATTTACTTATTAATTATTTAATTCAGTTTAGAATTTTAAGTTAATCAAATTTTAATTATTTGTTAATTAGGATTTAATAATTTAATTAAGATTTAAGTTAAGTGTCTAAGTTTTAAGTTTAAGTTTTAAATTAATTTTAAATTTAATTTGTAAATTAAGTTTTAATGTAAGCTTTAATTTTAAGTTTAAATTTTTAATTTGATTTTTAAATTTAAATTTAAATTATAAAGTTTAATTTTTTAATCATAATTTTTAAAATAATTTTTCAGTTAAATTAATTTTTAACCTAAAATAATTTTTTTTAAAAAAAAAAATTGTTTAAGTTAAAACAATAATTCTTAAATTAAAATGATTTTTTAAAATTAAAACAATTTTTAAGTTAAAATAATTTTTTTAAAATAATATTTAAAGTTAAAATATTTTTTTATTAAAAGTTAAAATAATTTTTAAATAATTTTTCTTTAAAAAATAATTTTTTAAAAAATAATTATTTTTAAGTTAAAATAATTTATAAAATAATATTTAAGTTAAAATAATCTTTTTAAGGTAAAATAATTTTAAGTTAAAATATTTTTTTTAAAAGTTAAAATAGTTTTTACGTAAAATTATTATTTTTTAAATTAAAATAATTTTTAGAATAATTTTTAAGTTAATTATAATTTTTTTAAAATAATTTTTTAAAGTTAAAATAATATTTTAAAATAAATTTTTTAATGTTAAAATAATTTTTTTTAAAAAAAATTTAAAGTTAAAATATTTTTTTTAAAATAAAAATTTTAAAGTTAAAATAATTTTAAATAAATTTTTAAAGTTAAAATAATTTTTTAAATTATCTAGACAATTTGATCTCCATGTCAAATTGTGTTTTTATCCTTAAATCAATTTAATTGATCATAAATGCAAGAGATGATGACATGACATAAAATAATATCATAAGTGGAAATATGTGCCAATGTCATGATGTCATGGCATAAAGTATGAAACTTAAATAAGGCATGACATATAACTAACCCAAGTATTATCATGACATTTCAAATGATAATAAAATAAATATGATGTCATGACATGGCATATGACAAACAATGTATGGCAAATAACATATAAAGGTATAGAAAATACCTAATTCTAGCCTTAGTTGTCATTTTTGATAATTTTGATCATTTTGCCATAAATTCTATATTCCTAAGTGTAATAGACCTAAAGTCATATACTAAAAATTTTTAGATCACTATGTGGCCAATTAGATTGACCCTAGAAAACTCCTCAAATGTGGTTGGCACATCCTAATCACCTTGGTAATAATTTTTAATTTCATTTTCAAGGTTTGATTACACCTTGAAAATTCCTAAAATGCCACCTTTTGCCATGAGTAGGTTAACTACCTATCCAATTAAGGTTGGCAAACCCTAAACCATCTAGCGTGAAGGAATCACGCTCCTAGGAACCCAATACCTATTTGAGCTCTTTGGGTTCACTAAATATTCACTAGAGATGACTTCCCTAGCAACCATCCTAATGACCCTCCTAGGCTTTAAAGCCTTGGTCATTTGGGACTCATCAAGATCAACTCTAGGAGTGACTCCCCTTGTGACCTTGGTGATGGTCTTCTTAGCCCTAGGTCTTGTTCCATAATCGAATGAAACATTATGATAAGCGGGCTTGACCACTTGAGACTTAGGTTTGTGACCCAAACCTCTCATGTCCTTGGGCTTTGATTTTTTACCCTTAGACCCTAGAGTTGACTTCTCCAAGTTCTTAAGAGCCTTTTCTAAAGTGTCAAGTCTTAACCTCAAGACTTGATTTTCCTTCTTTAATACCTCAAGCTTTAATTTCCCATTTTTCTTTGAGGTATTCCTAGGCATATGTCTAGTTGTTTTGGGATTCCTATCTAGGTTTTCCTTAACCTTAGATGAGTTAACTCTAGGGTTGACATTTCTAGCATTGTCCTTATCTAGGCTAACATGTTTGGCACCTAAGCACATGTATCGATTTCTATGGTTATCATGCTTATCATTATTGACAATTGCAATAAAACTACTAGCATGTGTCTTATTAGAATTGCAAGAATGTGCCTTAAAGGGTACCTTAGGGTTTGCCTTAGCTCCCCCCATAGATGTGCTTGGTCTCTTGTCCTTGTGAGGTTGCCTCCCCCTTGGACATTGACTCCTATAATGTCCCCTTTGCTTGCATTGGAAGCACGCCACGTGCTCCTTGCCCTTGCGTATCGGGACTCCGACTTCCTTGACTTTTGGTGCCGGTGGAGTCTTCCTAATCCTCTTTGGACATTTATTTTTGTAATGCCCATATTCCCTACACTCAAAGCACATTATATGTAATTTATTTGAAATTAAGTTGCTTGAGTTACCTAGGGTTGAGGATGGATATAAGCTCTCTCCTTCATCCCTTCCGGAGGTAGAGGCTTCTTCTTCTTGCTCCATTCTTGAAGAAGAACTCTCCTCCTCTTCTTCCTTAGATGTTGAGTAGCCCTCAACTTCTAATTCCATACCTCCATGATGTGAGCTACTTGGCTCACTTGACTCCTCTTCATGACTTGAATTGGAGCTCTCCTCATGGAACTTAGCCAAGTTGTTCCACAACTCCTTGGCATTGTTGTATCTACCTATCTTACACAAGATATCATTAGGTAATGAAAATTCAAAGATTTTCGTTACCTCGTCGTTGATTATGGATTGGTGGATTTGTTCCTTCGTCCACTTCTTCTTCTCGAGAGGTTCTCCTTCTTTATCCACCGGAGGAATAAAACCTACTTGTACACAATTCCAATTTACTAGGTTAGTCATAAGAAAATACTTCATTCTTACCTTCCAAAACGCGAAGTCGTCGCGATCGTAGAAGGGTGGAATCGTGACGTCTTCTCCAAGTTGATCCATTCTCTAGCTCGTGCTCCCCTGGGTGTTAATCCGACGAAGAGCGACCTCACTCTGATACCACTTGTTAGGACCTTCGGATAGCGGCTAGAGAGGGGGGGTGTGAATAGCCGACCCCAAATTCTCGTTTCTTCCTACAATTTGAGTTAGCGCAGCGGAAATAAAAAGTAGAAACGAAAATGGAGAAGATCAAACCTCAAACGCGACGATATAACGAGGTTCGGAGATGAAACTCCTACTCCTTAGCGTGTCCGTAAGGTGGACGAATCCTATCAATCCGTCGGTGGATGAGACCCCAAAAAACCGGCTAATAAAAACTCCTTATGGGTGGAGAAACCTCGCCACAATCTCTCTTACAACAGCAAGATCAGCGTACAAGAAATACAGCAAGAAGCCAAGAACAATATAAATGTAAAAACACTAGTTTGCTTGCCTTCTTGTCGACTGTTGATGAAGCAGCAACTTCACGGAGGCCAACCACAGCAGCAACTATCAGTTGGAGACCCAGCCGAGTGAAGCTCACACGAAACTTCAGCAGTGGAGAGCTCAACAAAGCTCAGATCGCAGGAGCAAGAAGAGTAGTAAATTTCAGCACTGTTGATGTAGAGGCCCTTTATAACCTGAACCTGCGAAGAAGACAAAGAAGAAGCAGAAATCTAGCCGTTGTGACTCAACGGCTAGGTCTGGACCGATCAGGCTCCACCCTGATCGGTCCAGGGCGGATCTGATCGGTCTGGGGACCGATCAGGCCCTACGCTGATCGGTCCCTAGACCGATCCCAACTCTCACAGAGAGTTGGTTGCGATCCCTGATCGGTCCGCGGACCGATCCCAACTCTCACAGAGATCGGTTGCCAGAGCTCTGATCAGTCTATGGACCGATCAGGCCATTACTTCTCCGAATTTGTGTGGTTACTGATCGGTCACCAGATTGATCAGATGACTCAGTGTATCACTGGATCGGTCAGCAGACCGATCCAGATACCCATAGTATCACTGGATCGGTCAGCAGACCGATCCAATTTCCCAGCCTTAAACCTAAAGCCTTCCTGATATAGAGAACGAGCTACCGAGCTCTCTCTGACCTAATCCGGAGAATGAGCTACCGAGCCCTCTCCGACTTCCACGTCCGGTCCAGAGAACGAGCTACCAAGCCCTCTCTGACCTAGTCCAGAGAACGAGCTACCGAGCCTGTAACGACCACCCTTCTTACTACTACTACTACTCTCTAAGAGTGACCGTTACTTATCTACTAACTCTACTTAACCGGTTTATTAAAAATCTCTAGGAAAACCCTACCGAAAAATTTCGGCAGAATCTCCCCTGTACCGGTGACCAAATCAACAATACAAACAGTGTATACTCAGCCACAGGCGGCTGGAACATATAATCACTCAACCACGCAGTATAATAACTCAATAAGAAGAATGAAACTACTCTAGCAATAGTAAACAGATAATACTCCAACAATAAAACATAACAAAGTGCGGAATAGACTCAATTACAATCTCAACTTCATCATAGCATTAAGGAGAAAAGAAAAGGAAACTCTAATCAGGTAAGTTTTAACAACTCCATAGCAAACTCTTGATCTCTCCATAGTCCAGCCATCACACACCTTCATCACCACCACCTTGTCGCCTTCCTTTCATACCTTAGCTTTTTCTTTATCTGCAGTAGGAGGAAATGCAGTCTATAAGCATAAAGCTTAGTGAGCGCTATCTACTCACAAAAACTCGATATGCATGTATACAAATAAAAACATGCTAAAACTGAATGCTAACATGTAAAGCTACTCATGCTCATAAATAGCAAAGAAATCAACTAACAGAAAAGCTAACATGTATAACTACTCATGCTCATAAATAGCAAAGACAGCATACTAACTGATCTACTAAACATGTATAGCTAATCATGCTCATAAACTAATAAAGAAAGCAAACTAACTGAAATGCTAACATATAAAGCTAAACATGCTCATCAACTAGCAAATAAATAACATGTAAGAAACTAAACATGTAAAAGCTGCTAGTATAAAAGAAAGCTAAACTTGCTGATCTTTAAAACAAAGTGAAACTTACTTCATTTACTCTAAATTTATTCTTTTATTTCACTTGTTTAAAATTTATACTTTAATACTTGAAAATAATAATCAACTTCTCTTGGGCCCGGCATTGTACCACTTAGCGCGCATTCTTAATAAGAATCGAGGTAGCTAATCCCGAAACTACTAAGATACTTCTAGGCCTTGTGCCTAGGGGCAACTTGGAGCCCATCCCTTGGACCTTATGTCCGGTACATGCCCTTTAAAAGTAAAATACTTATTATCTTATTTACTTCTTCTTTAAATGCCTTGGCATTTTAATAAGCACCTCGTGTGCCAAAATCCTTAAAGTCTTGACTTTGGGATCTACTTAAGGCCTTGGCCTTTTTCTTTCCTTTCTTTATCTTTCTTATTCTTTTCTAAGATTTCTAAAAGAATACTTCTTTAAAAGGAACTGAAATGTTTAAGCAAATTCTAACTTTGAAAGGCTTAAACCAAAAATCTGCCCACTATGCTAATAAAATTCTGCATATTAAGCTTACTAAAATCTGCACACTTAACAACAATCTGCATTCTATAAGCTTACAAAATCTGCACTTTATACTTATAAAATCTGCACTATACTAAGCTTAATAAAATCTGCACACTTATAAAATCTGCATACTTATAAAAACAATCTCATCCTATAATCATCTCTCACATGGTTCGGTCAGATCCAATGTTAAATGATGGACCACTAGTTAGCCATCCAATGCCAGCTACACTGTCTTCATCTCTATTAAAGAGTAGGCTCGAAAACTACAGCTCTAGCTACAGTCGACACCCCCACTCATTTCTCTATCCCTCTTAACTAATGGAGATAATTTCACTAATTCCTAGCACGTACTTTGAGCCATCTACTTTAGAACTTCTGAACACATATCTGATAACAACAATCCTTTATTTAGTATCACATCACCGGCATCTACTATCAGTGTCATGCTTGCAAGGGCCCTCTCGCACTCATAAAAGACATTGGATAGGACCATATTGCTTCATCATTATCACTTTCCCCCTACAAACCTGAATTAAACAGTAAGCTCAAAAGATACAATTCGTGCCCCTTTCACAGCACATATTACAGCAAAGAAAGCCTAAACTCAAATACTATACATATATATGTATCAATTCTGCTCAACATAGTAACAAAGAACCTAAATCCCTTCAAGCTTCTGATTATTTAATCATGCTACTATAGATGAAGACTAGCAACTCAATCCTGCTCACGGCAGTAACATGGAACATGGAATCCAAAAATGGTATGCTAAATATAAGTTATATTCCTAGCAACTCAATTCTGTACCCTATGTTCCGATTCTGTGAACACAAATTCCACTTCAAGGAAACCATGAGAACATCAAGATCGAAACCTTTCATCCAATTCAAGAATTTCTCACGGCAGCAACTCAAGAAAAACAAACCACATGCTAAGCAAACAAAACTATCTCCTTTCTTTGAGATTCTCGGCAGCAACTTCAACAGAAGGCAAAACTTCGGGAACAAAGAAAGGAATCAAGGAATAAACCTCGGAGCTCCGGAATCAAGGAAGGAAACAAGAATCCGAAAGCAAAGCAAAGAAGAAAAACGAAATCGCGGAACTACTCCTACTGCAGGTGAGTAGCAACTCACCTCACTGTTCTTGGACTTACAACCAAAGAAGATGGCTGCTAGGGTTCGGAGAACTCAAGCTTTCGGCCTCTGCTTCGTGCTTATGGCTTCTCCTCAACGAGAGGATCTCGACGGTGTGAAAATCACGTGGAAACACCCCTTGGCCGGCGCCGGAGACGATGCCCTAGCCTCGTCTCTGGTTTCGCTCAGGAAAAGCCGCCGTCGCGAGAGAGGAGAAGGGGAGAAGAATTTTGAGAGAAAATGTTTTGGTTTTCCAAAAATCCAAAACCTAATTCCCTTTCTTATAACTAGGTTTTCTATTACTAACTATACTTTAAATATAACCCGTTCTTTCCTTAATTAACAAAACTCGCTGGCACAGCTGGTTAACCGGCTTTTAACCGAAGCCACAGATCGCAGCTTCGATCCCTCAGCCGCGCTCTTCATTTTTGAATTTATTCCCTAATCATTAACTATGCTATAAACTTAATTCTCACCATATAAGGTTAACAAAACCGTGTAGCTCAGCTGGTTGGGCCGGTTTTGCTTGGGTCAGTCCGAGGAGCTGGGTTCGAAACCTAGCTTCTGCAACTCTTTTTTTTTAAACTTTCTCCTCTCGGTAAAAATACTAAACGGACTCCAAAAATTGCATAAAAATACTCTAAAAATTTCTAAAAATCTCTAGAATATTTTAAAAGCATTTCCAAATATTTTTATGGACTTTTAGAACTTGAAATAGGGAAAATTGGGTCGTTACAGAGCCCTCTCCAACTTCGTCCGGTCCAGAGAACGAGCTACCGAGCCCTCTCTGACTTAGTCCGGAGAACGAGCTACCGAGTCCTCTCTGACTCCATCCAGTCCAGAGAACGAGCTACCGAGCCATCTCCGATCTCCCATGCCAAGCTTCCATACTTGGACTTTTCCCCGTGCCAAGCTCCCTGCTTGGACTTTTCCCATGCCAAGCTCCATGCTTGGACTTTTCCCGTGCCAAGTCTCCATACTTGGACTTTTCCCGAATCAGGTCAACTCAAGTCGGGTCAACCAGGTCAACCTTGACCAAAGGTTGCACCCACAATCCCCCAAGTTCATATTCTTGTCAAACATCAAAATACAACTTCTCTATTCTTGTCAAACATCAAAATATACCTCGAGTCAGGTCAACTCGAGTCGGGTCACCCAGGTCAACCTTAACCTAAGGTTTCACCAACAAAGAGTAGGAGAAAATTACCTAGGTGATGTTGCCAGAGCAGCATGGGAAGCCTATAAAACTACATATCCCGAGGAAGTAGCCAGGATGGCATCACAAGGAAATAACATACTCAATTTTTGCTATACAATTCATAGGTTGTTTACCGCCAGAGATGCTAATATTGGATTAGATATAAGACAAAGAGAAGCTATGAGAGACTTAGAACAATTACAACTCTTTAGTTGGAACTGGATTAAACCTTTTTGTAATGACTTTCTAGCATTAACAGCAGTCTCGGGAAACTATTGTAACCCGGAACTAGGGGAAAGACTTTTTAGCAAACTTCTGGGAGACTTAGGAAAGGAAATACATAAAGCCTGGACAGACATGAATGTAGCACCATAATACGATAACATTGGAGTAAGAATTCAACACATTATTTCTATACTTAAAGAAAAATGTACCTATATCCACATACAAAAGCAATTAAAAAATCAACAATATGGATTTTGTAGCCAGATATATACCCCTCAACAATATGGCCTCACCCAACCTAGACCAAGACTAAATCATTCATCAAGAACACCCAGAAAATTGATAACAAGGCCAAAGGCAATACAACCTAAAAAGACTTATTATCTTAGAAAAAGTAGAGAAAAGAAACCTTACTTAAATAAAGAAAAACATGTACGGAAGTTCAAACCAAAGAAGACATATGCCAATACTATCACATGTTTTGCCTGTAATGAACCAGGTCATTTATCCTCTGCCTGCCCAAATAAAAAGAATTTATATACCCGAGAAGCAAAACTAGTTACCTGTACAAATCTAGATTTAATAGAAGTACAATTAGATGTTTCTGATACATCCTCCATCTACTCTATTGTTTCTGTAGATGACATAGAAGAAGTTGTTCCTTCTTCTGATTACAGTCTTGTAAACTCTTTCTTGCAACCCTTGCCTCAGGAGTATAACCTATATCCTGAAAATTACATACCCTATGATACACCAGACAATCTAGATGAATTATGGGATGATTCTCCATTTCCAGATACAAATCTAATGTTTAAACAACTCAACAATAAGACTACAGAAGAACTTAACTGCCTACATGAGTGGATACTCAAAATAGGAACTGATAACATTCCTTGTTTCTTTTGTAGTTATTATCCATCTTTAGATAAAAGAGGAACCTGCAAAATATGTAAAAAACAAGCCTGTAATCTTTGTCTTCAACAACTGTTCTCTATTACGATACCCATAAGCCAGCTCTCTAAGGAGACACTAGAAATTTTCTATTAGAAACAAGAGTTTCTGTATTAGAAACACGTATTAATAAATTAGAAACAGAAATTGAGACCCTAGATAAACAAATAAAAGAAAACCTTCCTCTAAATTCTTCTTCTCAGGATACCCTTGATAAAGGTAAAGGTTTACAACTTACACCGTCTGATATAATAGATCGAGATCTAGTCTTTATAAAAGCCTCTAGTATATGTAATACAGGAAAAACTCTAGACATTAGAGTCAAATGTCTGGTAAATATCCATGGCCATGAATTCACACTACATGTCTTTTTAGATAGTGGAGCTACCAACTCCACCATAGATGAAAATACACTTCTTTCTGTCTTACCAAAAACTTTTATAAAAACAGTATCACAACCATTACTAAGTACACAATTTGATGGTCAACAGTTAGCTTGCACGCAATTTGTTACTAACACCCATCTAAGGTTTTATGACAACTGTGGTAAATACGGCACACCACTCTCACTGCCTAAGCTATGGATTAAACCACTACTACATCCTAATATTCACTTGATCCTAGGTTTAAATTTTCTGGTAGCATCAGATAGAGCTTGTCTTCTAACTAAGGATTATGCTCTTTTCTTTTCCTCACCCATAATATCCCCAATAGTATCAGACTATCCCTCTATTGTCCATCCCTTAACTACAAAATCTCACATAGAACTCCTACCTTCAGACAACACATCTTGTCAATGTTCTCCTAAAAATGCCTGTAAACAACCCAGTAAGAAGGCACAACCAGATAACCAGACCTGTGCCCTAGCTTTTTCTGACTACCAAGACTCGGAAAACTAGCCTCACTTGGCTGGTCAAGCCCTATAACTGATGACACTTGGATCCCACATAATCTTATACTCCCACAACAGTTACTTCAATTAATAAATACACATAAACCTGATTTAGACTCTCTCATTTCTAGATTAGAAAAACTAGAAATAATTGGAGAAAATTCTACTAAATATTGGGATAGAGACAAAGTATACTGCAAACTATCAATCATTAATCCTAACCTTACAATTAAGGCCCAAGACTTAAAATATATAAATTGGGAAACTGAAGAATGCAAAATGCATATTAACCAACTCTTAACTTTAGGAGTCATTCAAAGGTCTACATCTAGGCACCGAAGTCCAGCTTTTATAGTTAATAAAGGATCAGAACAAAAACGTGGGTAATCTAGAATGGTATTTAATTACAAGAGACTAAATGATAATTGTCAAGAAGACGGTTATAAAATCCCTGACAAAGACCAACTCTTAAATAAAATCCAAAACTCAAAATGGTACTCAAAATTTGACATGAAATCAAGATTTTGGCAAGTCAAAATGCATCCTGAGTCTATTGAATGGACAGCCTTTTCCTGTCCTGAGGGACATTTTGAGTGGCTTGTTATGCCTTTTGGCCTCAAGGTTGCTCCTCAAATATTCCAAAGGAAATGGATGACATTTTTCGAGATTTTTCTCTCTTCACTTGTGTATATACAGATGATATTTTAGTCTTCTCTAAGACTAAACAAGAACATTATGCTCATCTTCATATTATATTTAACTTATTTGAGAAACATGGTCTGATTATTTCTCGAAAGAAAATGACAATAGCTACTACTCATATTGATTTCTTAGGAGTAGAGATAGGACATGGACAAATAGCCCTTCAACCTCATATCTCTGCTAAAATCCTTGCTTTTCCAGATAAGATGGAAGACACTAAAACTCTAAGAGCCTTTTTAGGACTCCTAAATTATGCTAGACCTTATTTAAAAAATATAGGAAAAATCAGTGACCCCTTATACAACAAAACCTCCTTAACAGGATAAAAACACTTTAATCAACAAGATATAGCACTTGTAAAACAGATTAAAGAGTTAGTAAAAACAATTCCCATGTTAACACTCCCACTTGATGTTGACTACTTAGTCATCGAAACAGATGGATGTGAAACAGGATGAGGAGGAATTTTATTTAGAAAAACATCCAAGTATGACCCTAAAACTACATAAACGTTATGCAGATATGCCTCTGGAAAATTTCAAGAAAAATGACATCTTACCTCGTTAGATTTTGAAATATTAGCAGTTATTTATTGTCTAGAAGTCTTCCGATTATTCATTTGTAATAAGCAAGAAATCACCATTCGAAAATAAATTTAATTTAATTTAATTCAATTTAATTTAATTCAGTGCAATTTAATTTAATTTTAATTTAATGTAATTTTAATTTAATGTAATTTTAATTTAATTTTAATTTTAATTTTAATTTAAACTTTGATTTTACTTTAAATTTAATTTTAATTTTACTTTAATTTAAATTTTATTTTAATTTTATTTTAATTTAAATTTAATGTAAATTTATATTTATATTTATATTTAATTTTAATTTAATTTTGGTCCTTAGTCATCTCACCCGATCTAAGTTTTCAATTAGGGAATCCTATAATTTTTGTGAGATAAGTCAAGTTCAATTTAAATGTTTGGTTTAACTTTGTGTTAGATTTAAGTTTAGCTTTGGGCTTAACAAACAGACATTATTTGGATAACTTCTGGGTGATGGTGAGTCACTTGGGCATTATTAGAGTAACCATACCTTCGAGGTTTTCCAAATAGTCCTGAACTTAATACAAAACCTTGGTCTAACTAGTTAGGATCCATAAGGGGTAGTTTCAGTTAGTTCCACTCTGCTAAATGCATCAAGTCGAAGTCATATCTTCCTAGACATGCATAGACTGAGTTTCTCTAACCTACTATCATCCAAAACTTCAGTACCGTAGGTAAGTTAAACTTTGTCCCTTTTTAAGCTAATCCTAATTACCTTGTCGTGTATGTTATTTTTGGAGGCGCCAGTTATTCTGAAGTCTCTACCTAAATTATTGATTTTCCTTTTAAGATTTTTAATTAGTAATTTAAATTTAAGTTTTTAATTTTTGAATTAATTAAATTAGTTATATTTTCCTTCTTTAAAGGAGTGTATTTAATATTTATATTTTCTTTCAATTTTAATTTTATTAAGTTAATTGAATTATCTTTCCTTAATAGCTTATTTTTAATATTTAAGTTTTTATTAATTTTTAAATTTGAATTAATTAAATTGTTTGAATTATATTTCTTTATAGGTTTAAACCTTTTATTAACTATTAATTTTGAATTTTCTTGATTATCTTTGTTTAATATGTTATCTTTAACATTTAATTTTAAGTTTGTTAAATTTAGTTTTGATTTTATCAAAGTATTTGATTTTATCCTTATATTTTCTTTACATTTTAAGTTGATATGATTAGTTGAATTTAATAGATTAGTCTTATCTTTAAAATTTATTTTTTTATTAATTAAATTATCTTGGGTTTGGATAGAATTTTCTAAATTGATATTGTCTAGATTATTAAATAATTTATTAAGAAATTTATTAATTTTATCTAGATCAATATTGACCTTGTCATCATTATCATTTGAATTTTCAGATTTATTTAAGTTTAAATTTGAATTTTTTATATTTAACTCTTCTGAATTTGTTAATTTGTTTAAATTTTTGTGTAAAGTAATATTTTTAGTATTATTAGTTGAATTTGTTTTAGAGGTAGAGTCATTCAACTTGATTTGGTTATCATTTGAATTTTTAGGATTATTAATTATTTTTAGATTTTCTAAATTAATTAGATTTGTTTTATCAGATAATATCCTAGGGGTATTTTTGCATGTATTGTCAAATACATTATTTTCACGTATATTTTCAGAAATATCCAAATTAACATGCATATTTTTTAAACTATTATTAGCAGGGGTATTTTGGTAAATATTACTAACCTTGAGCGCAACCCCTAATTCAGTAGGCTTCTTCGTTGGATCTGACTCGAGTCTAGATTTGATTTTGACTTGATCGTCTAACTCCAACGACTTCTCGTGAAGCTTGGTCAAGCAGGTCCAAAAGTCGTGGTCATCCTTGACCTTTTCTATCATGCAAGTAACTTTGTTAGGTAATAAATCTGAAACTAACTTTATTACCTTTTGGTTTGCTTCCAAGTTTTTTTTTGATCTTCTTAGTGGCATGCCACCATCGAAGTCGTTCGTGAGGATAAAAGTTTCCATCTGCATCCTCCACAGATCGAATTCATGTCTCTTGTACATCTCATATGGAGGTGGTTTGTGAATGCTTCGTCCTTCGACATGAGTCATTAAGCACTAAAGATGGAAAACAAAAAAGAAGTGCCAAGACTTGGTCTTAGATTAGCAGTGTTGGAGAAAAAATATAGTATTTCACTAATTTTGAAAAAAATAATAAAATATTAATAAAAAAATATTATTTAAAATTTTGGTAAATGCGATCTTTTGTTAATACTAGCCAACGGTGAAAAGATGACAATGAATTTTTGAAAAATAACGAAAGGCGTAAGGATATTTTTTAAACACGAACAATATCTATTTTTCTTTTTAAAAAGAACCCCCCTTGCTCGATTGGTGGTTGCACCAATTCAGAGTGGTACCTGCTCTGATACCACTTGTTGGATCATGGAAGTCGCTAGGAGGTGAATAACGATCGAAAATTCGTAGTGAGTACACAGCGGAAAATAAAAATCACAACGCTAACACGAACCAGTTTTACTTGGTTCGCAGCCTTCGTCAACTCCTACTCCAAGGCCCACACTCGTTGAGTGCTTCCATTGGGCAATTCACTAGCAGTTCGAAAATTGTTTACAAATGAAAGTACAAGAACTCGTTTAAAAAAGCAAATATACTGACAACAAATAGAAATAACTTGAGCCGGAAGTTGTCGGAGAAGCGTCGTCGCATCGCAAGAGCAAAGCGCAATAGAGCATTCGTAGGAAGCAGTTATTGTTCGTAACTCTGGAGGAAGGCTCCTTTTATAGGAGTGCTCCGAGCGCCCTGATCCCTTTCGAGCGCTCGAACCATGACGTAGGCTCGGCCAATCAGTGCCCTCCATATCTACGATGGGATAACTTTTGCCTCCTGGGAGCTCGGACCACCATTTTTCAGAAATTCCTTTTCCTGTAAGAAAATATTAGTCCGAGATGAAATAAAGATAAAACTACCCTGTAAAATAAAAGTTAGCACAAATATAATAAAATAGGGTAATGATTAAATTCCGTCTCATCGAGACCAGAATCTAGTCACGATCTCAACTTAGATTCCCGAAATGGTTCTAAGTTGGATTAACGCCTAAGTTGCCTAACTGGGAACGCGTCCTCACCAAGTCACTCCTCTCTAGTGACTTACCTTAACTTACCTGTCAGACATCTGGTCAGCCCGTCGACCCGTCTGGACTTCGTGTTAGCTATCCGGTCAGCCCGTTGATCTAGCTGGACTTCGTGCCAGACATCCGGTCACTCCGTCGACCTGTCTGGACTTCGTGCCAGCTATCCGGTCAGCCCGTCGACCTAGCTGGGCTTCTTGCCAGCTATCCAGTCAGTCCGTCGACCTAGCTGGACTTGGTGCCATCTATCCGGTCGGCCCGTCGACCTAGCTGGGCTTCTCCTACACACTTAGTCAAAATGTTGCATCACAACGAAACTAACTTAACCTACTTTATCATTCATCAAAACCTGAGTTAGACCGTTAGTGCTAACCCCACTAACATAAAGAAGATACCTAGATTTTCATCTAAGTTTTTCTAACTTTAAAACATTTGGTAAGCTAAAAATAATCCTACATTGCCCTTTCTTTCTAAGAAAATGTCAAAATCCCAACTTGACATTTCTTTTGCCTTTACCCTTATTGTGCTAATTTAATTAAGTTCATATCTTTAAATTTTGACACATTTTACTCTTCCAAAGAGTAATCATTTAAACTTTTTTTTTCAAGGTGTAAGACTACCTTGAAAATGCCCCAAAGTGTCAATTTCACCAAGGTTGGATTAACTACTCTTTCAATTAGAGTTGACACTCTCTAAACTTATCTAGGGTATAGAGAACACACTCTTAGGAACCCAAAATTTATTGGTGCTTCTTGGGTGCTCTAGGTACTCACTAGGGATACTCTCTCTAGTTACCTTTTTAATGAGCTTCCTAGGCTTCTTAGAAGCCTTGGTCTTGTTTGACTCCTCTAGGTCAACTCTAGGGATAACTTTCTTTCTGTCATTCTTAGTGACTTTCTTAGGCTTCTTAAAAGCCTTAGTCACATTGGTCTTTTCAAGGTTAACTCTAAGGATGACTTCTTTTGAAACCTTGACTTGACCTCTAGATCTAGGGTTAGTTCCATAACTATATAGAACTCTATGATAAGAAAGGGCACCCTTCTTGGCTTGAGGTTTGTATCCCAAACCTCTCCTATCATTGGATGACTCTTGCCTTTCTAACTCTAGGCTATGTTCATTTGACCCCTTAAGAATACTTCCCATTCTTTTTAGGGTCTTTTCAAATCTATCAAGTCTTGACCTCATGCCTTGGTTTTCCATCCTTAAATTCTTGGATGTGGATTTTTCTAGATTTCCTTTGGCATTTTTATCTTTAGGCCTATATCTAAAATCCTTAGAATTCTTACCCAAGTGTGGTTTTGGCATGATACACTACATATTTTTCTTTAATCTTATCATGCTTCCTATTTTCATAATACATAGCATTAAAGTGATAAAAATTACTTCTAGCATGGAATTGCTTCAATAAATGATACTTTGGGTATGCTCTTAGAGCTCTCCTTTAATTGAGCTTCCTTCTTGACTCTTGGTCAATCTCCACCTCCTTGAACATTGACTTCGATAATGTTCCTTTTGACTACACAAGAAGAACACAATGTGCTCCTTACCCTTCCGTATCACGGGGCTTACCTTCCTTGGTTTTTCCTTAGCCTTTGGTGCCACTTGACTTTCTTCTTGGTTAACTTTGGACACTTACTTTTATAGTGCCCTCTTTCTCTACACTCAAAGTATATAATGTGTATACATTCACATGTAGGGATAACACTTGATCACCCATTTGATTTTTCTTGACTTGTGGAGGTGGCACCATCTTCCTCTCCATTTGACTCGGAAGTAGAAGCTACTTCTTGCTCCGGTGTCAATGAGTGATGCTCCCCCTTGATCATTGAGGTGGGGGCCTCTTCAATTTCTTCATCCTCGGATGTTGAGTATCCTTCAACCTCCGAATTCTCGTGAACATCAAATAAAGAGTACGCCCTTTGTCTTTGTCTTTGTCTTTGTCTTTGCACTCTCTTGAGGACGAATCTTTTTCAATCTCATCTTCTTTGGATGTTAAGCATCTCTCAACTTCTGAATCCTCTTCCTCTTGATCCAATAAATCTCTCATTAGATTCTTTTTGATTTGGTATAATGGAGGGATCTTCATGAATCTTTGTTTCTCCAAAGCCCCTTGGCATTTTTATACTCTCTAATTTTTCTCGTTACGTTGCTTGGCAATAAATTAACTAAAATTTTGGTTACATTCTCATTTGCCTCGCATCTTTGAATTTGTTCATCACTCTATTTGCTTCTTTTGATGAGTTTGTCTTTACTATCACTTGGAGCTTCAAAACCCTCCATTAGAGCAAACCATTGCTCTATCTCTATCATGAAGAAATTTTTTATCCTTAATTTCTAAAGATCGAAGCTTGATGATATGAATGGTGGAAGCGCTCGAGTATCATATCCGAGTCCATCATGAAAATCCATCTTGAGGTTAAGCTCCCTTGATAAAATCTTTGACTTGTTGAAATTAGGACTTCAACTTCTTCTTTCTCTAGCTCTTTGCCCTTTCCGACGATGAGTCTGGTGAATAGCGGCCTCACTTTAATACCACTTGGTAGGACATTTTGGGAACTAAAGGGGGGTGAATAGCTCGTCTCACTTCATTGATGATGATTTATAGCGAAAAACATGAAGCGAAGCTCCACCAATGCTGACATTGGGATTTACTTAGTATTCACCTCAAGATGAGGTGACTAATCCAAGGATCCGCACTCGAGCACATTCTTCACTATAAAAACAACTCATTCTCGAAACAATTTGAAGGTGGAGAAACCTCATACAAACTCACATACAACAAGAAGAAAAGGAAAAGCTAATATAAATAAAATCTTACAAGATTTACAATAATAAACCCTAGTTTGCTCTCTTCTTGTTTGGAAGCGCCTCTTGATGCTTGGAAATGTAGTAATACTTTGCTTTAAGAACCTTCAAGAACTGACGGTAAGTGTTGGAGAAGAATTGATGAAGAGTTGTTGCGTTTGAACCTCGTTGTCACCTTTATACTTCGCGATTTAGGGCTTCCAACAGATTGAGCTTACTCCCCAATCAATTGTCACGTAAGATCTAGCTAATCCCAGTCGTTCAAAGCTCGTAACCTACATAACGGTCATATCCCAATCGATCAACTGATCAATTGGGGCATCTAGATTGATCAACTGATCAGTCCAGATATCTTCTGTGCTCTTGTAGAAGACCTCGGAATCAATTGACCAATTGATTTCAACTGCCTAGCGTCATAGTGAGAAAACTAGCTTCAAATCGATTAGAGTATCTCAATTGATCGGTTGATTAATTGGAAAGCACATTGTGCTCTCACGATTTCCCCCCAATCGATCTATTGAGCTCCTCGTGTCAAAAACACTGCCCAATCGATTAACTGATCAATTGACACATCTCTCAATCGATCAACTGATTGATTGAGCAACCCTAACTTGCTTTACTTAAGTCTAAGGTTCTCACACCCAACATCTAGTCAACCATGACCTGTTGGGTCTTTCTCGTGCATCTGGTCAATCTTGATTTACTAGGACTTCATCACCAAATGTTTGGTCAATCTTTTGACCCACTTAAACTTTTCTCCCCGTGCCAAGTGTCCGGTCATTAGGACTTTTCACCTAACTTCACTCACCAGGTCTTTTCTCACTTCCTACCTTTACTTGTTAGGGCTTTTCACCTGGCTTCACTTACGAGGACTTTTCTCAATGTCTAGCTTTACTCGCTAGGATTTTCCAACTATCTGACTTCATTCACTGAGACTTTCCAACTGCATAGCTTCACTCACCAGGTCTTTTCCCACTTTCTACCTTTACTTGTTAGGGCTTTTCACCTGACTTCACTTACCAGGACTTTTCTCACTGCCTAGCTTTACTCACTAGGATTTTTCAACTGCCTGACTTTATTCACTGAGACTTTCCAACTGCATAGCTTCATTTACCAAGACTTTTTAATATGTCTGACTTCACTCATCAGGACTTTTCACACTAATAGCTCAGTCAATACCGACTCACTTGAATTTCCATCTTCAGCCAACCTTCCGTTTGGTCTTGCCCTTACCTAACCTCCCGTTAGAACTTTCCAGTTAAGTATCTGGTCAACCTTAATTTACTTGGCTCTTTTGGTAAACCTTTGACAGTCAATCTCATATATGAACAATTGTACCTACAATTTCTATATATTGTCAAACATCAAAACTCAAAAACCATGACTCAAGCTTGAGTTAACTCAAGCTTAGTCAACTTGGTCAACTTGGGTCGAAAAATTGCACTAACACCTCTAGGCGGCTAGGGCCCGGACATGAATGCAAAGTGTGAACCCCAACCTAAACATGCCTTGACTCGAAGGGAGAAGTTGTAACACTTATCCTCAAGGCTATAGTTTGGCTAAGTGGCCAAAAAGAACTGGCCACAACTTATTGGTTCCCTGACTCATTCGGAGGCACTGGGATTTGAACAAGTGTTGGAGAAGACAGGCTTGAGGGGCTAGTAGGAGTCCTTGGCGAGCATCGCCTCTTCCTCGAAACCCTAGATGGGCATTCTCAACTCTTCAAAAGGAGTCAATTCTGCAACTTCCAGTAATTCCCTGATTGCTGTTTGAGGGGTCACCTTTGGTGAAGCCTTGGGTGAAGGTGGCATTGTTAGGACCCTTGGTGGTCGGCTAGGGGAAGGGGGGGGGGGTGAATAACCCCTTTAAAAAAATAAACAAAAATACCTTCTTCAGACTTATAACTTAAATAAAATGAATACTTGCATAAACAAAATAAGAGATAAACTAAAAAGATGAGGCTCACAGATTTACTTAGTTACAACCGAGGATGTTGTTAATCTAAGGAAGTAGAATCGCAGTAAGAATCTCCTTCAGGCGGAGAAGCCTCTTACATCAATAAATGCATATAAAAGAAGTTAAACAAAAACTAAAGCGCACAAGTGTTGTTTCTTTGTATTTCACGTTGTTGTTTAGCTTTGGGAGTAAAGCTGCTTATATAGTCTTGCTCGGGACGCCTGGAAGGGTTCCAAGTGCTTGGAAGGGGATACAACTTTATCCCCTTCATAATGGATCGCGGTCAAACGTGATCCGGATAGAATTCGATTCCAGATGCCCGAAAGGGTTACAGGCGCCAGGAGTTCGGGCGCCCGGACTAGGAAAGTCAACCAAGTTGACTTTTTCTAGTCCGAGCCTTCCGCTCCGATTTCGCTCGCCTTGGTCCAGGTCTTCCTCTCCGGTTCCTCTTGCTCGGGTGATCTCGGCCATCCGGAATAGGGATTACTTGAACCCAACTTCCGGCCTTCTCGAGCAAGCTTCTGCTCTTGCTTCTCGTCCCTCAGAAACGTCGTGCGCCTCATTCTCGTCCGCCCGCGTACTCTTCCACAGTACCTCGTCCCTCAGACACAGTGAATCCGTCGACTCTCTCCCATGCCGTCCTTCTCTCTAGCTGCGTCTTTTGCTCGATATCCTGTGCTCCTAAGTTCCTGCACACTTAGACACATGATTAAACACAATAGGATCTAATCTAACTGGTTTGATTACATCAAAATAATCTTGGTGTACCAACAGGCGTTGCTTCGCCCTCGAGCACTACCTCGTCCATGGTAAGGTCCACAATCTCTATGCCACACACCTCCAGCTCAATCTCAGTCAACTTCACTATTTCATTCATAAATGCCTTCAACATGGTAGCAGATGCAAAAAGAATAATACATTTTTAGTTAAATATGAAAACTTGTGAAAATTAAAGGCCTTACCAAATAAAGCTTTGAAGGGAGTCTGTATGGGGCTTAGCTCGAACGTATGCAACAACCCATTCTTAAGTAGAAGGTCATTGTTGAACTTGAAATCCAACAGTTTCTGTGATACACTAAAATAGCCACTCTAAGTGGTAATCTTTCAGAGTGGGAGGTGTGGCCAATTTTCATTGCCATTGAGTCAACCAAGATATCAGACTCGGGGGTTTGATGAAGGAAAATTAGGGTTTTTATCCCTTGTGTGATGACGAGAGCTTCTTAATAAGGCTGAGCCCTACTCCAGATGAAAAGAAGAATACCCTGTCCTCTATCTTCTTTGGATAAAAAAAAATGAAAGATCCAGGGAGATTAAGGAATTCGATACAACCAGAATAAGATGGCTACTCTAGTTAGAATTTGGAAGGAATTTAGGCCTGACTATGACAAGGAGATGCAAAATATTGTGACACTTAAGTAAAACATGTCGAAATAGGAAAACACAACCCACTCAAAAAATGGCTTCTGAAGAAGGTCATGAAACAAGAGGAGAACAATCAAATCGGTTGTTACCATGTGGAAGTCTTATCAGATGGTCAAGTGAAATCCCGTATGCAATTTTTAATTGATCTAAGGCATCATCGGTGAAACTAGATTCAACTGACCTATACCAAGAGCAGAAGATGATTCCCTAGTAATTAGGATGGACGTTACGTAACTACAAAGGCTTTAACTAGAAAATATCTAATCGGAACCAAGATCAACAAGAAAGAATTGAGTGACCTATTAAACAAGGAGAGAATCCATCAACTTACTGAACAAGAAGTTACTGAAAGTTTGAAGAGGATGAAGATAAAGAATGGTGGATGCAGAAGTAGTGAGTGCAAGGTTAGACGTAAGGGCATTCTTATCTAATTTAATATGTCCCGACTTGATCAATTAAGGTTGTTAGATAATTGCTATTAGATAGGTGAGACAAATTTTTAACCATAGGATCAAGCGCATGAAACAAATCAAATCAAGTAATCATTACCATGGTGAAAGACGCTTAGTCTACTTTATTGTGGGTCACATCACATTAATGTGATATAATGTCGAAGACACACTGATGCATTTTGGGCTCAGGAATCGAGGTAGATGCACAGACAACATGTTCAAATAGAGTGATTGCATTTAAAAATATACTGACTGAGGTGTGCCGACATTTAATGTGTAATCTCTTTAGAAATATGCAAGGGGTCTATCACATGAGCAGTCAAAGTAGTTGAAATCATCCCATTGTCACACAATAGTCAGTCGGACTCCTACCTTATTCGATTAAACTTGAATGAGAGACTTATGATTCAGGGGTAGTCAGAGAGTACCATGTGGATAAGAGACGTTGGTGACCTTGCAGAGGTGGCGGTTCAGGCTAAGGGAATATTGAGTTGACTTCATCTTCCTAGCAACCTTGACTTTTTGACACCATGACTCCTTGGTGCCCATGAATTCGTGGCGCCCTGACTCTTTGGCAGTTCAAGTAAAGAAAAAACTGAGTCAACCTTATCTTTCTAGCAACTTCGACTCCTTGGCATCCTCAATTTCTTAGCGCCTTGACTCTATGACGCTCCCAACTCTTTGACACCTCATCTCTTTGGGCGCTCGTCTTCTTGATAGCTTAATGCAGAATCTCAAATTATTTCAGAAAAAAGATAGCAATCACATAAATATAAGATTATTTCATAAAAAAGGATAATAATCATATAAATCTGATATTATTTTCATAAAAATATAATAATCACACAAATTTAAAATTATTTCAGAAAAAAATAACAATGTGAATATTAGGACAAGAGAAAAATGTCAACTATCATCCTATAAAAGATGATCATGTGGCAAAAGGTGATTCGCCCCCAGCGTCACCGCCGACCCGTCTCTAGGTCAATACGGAGGAGGTAAATCACGGGTGGCTACTAGTTATTAGTGCAAATGGTCAAGACATGGGAGAGATTATCCTCAATCACGCCGAGTTTTGACTCCAAAACCTTATATGATAATACTCCATATCTTAACTATCGCACCACTCCGAGGGAACATCCTATAAAAGATAATCAGCCCCTACGGGCAGAGATGCGCATGAACACACAAATCCTGAACACTTTTTCATTTTATTCTTGTTATTTCGTTGAAAACTTACTTAAGTGTCAAACTAACTGTACTGATAATCCCTGATCGTAATTGTAATTTTTTTCTTTTACCTTCTTTTATCCGGGCTAATCTACCTGTCAATCCTCATTATTATTCGGCGATTGACGATTCGTTGTCGGATCGAATGTGACTTTATTTAATTTTTTATTAATAATTAATCTAACCAATTAAAAATACTAGTTTCTACGGGAGCTGAAGAGCTAGTGTTGTGTTCTATTATGAATGGCAAAATGTAGCGTTTTACAATTTTACAATACGGAGGGTTAAAATGAAAATTGATAAAGTACGGAGGCAATTTATTAGAATCTCTTGCGAAATCACATTAGGGTTTTCTGGACTTCTATCTCGCCGGAGGCTGGCACCTTCTCCTTTCCAACTCCTGGTTGCTAGGTTTCGATCGCGCCATGGGAAGAGAGCCGCAGCAGGTCTCCTACACGGTGGAGCAACTCGTATCCGTGAACCCGTACAACCCTGACATCCTTACCGAACTCGAGAACTATGTTAACGAGCAGGTAATTTGACACTGAGAAGTAAATCACCTCCGATCACTATGTGTTTTTCTATAAGAAGGCAGAATTTATGAATGCTTCTACTAGCATGACTTGATTGGAGTTTTTTCCTTGCTTCATAAGTGCACAACGGAAAGTTAAACTTTGGGAGGATTGGTATAGCAAGACTTAGTGACTCTTCTCCAAGAAATAGTGGAAAACTAAAGTTTTGCATTTTTGACATGGCGTTTTCATATACCTTCTTATTTTTTTTTTTACTTTAGTTCGGTCATTGTGTCATGTTTTCTATTAATCTCTTAACTCATTCTCTCTAGGTTTCATCTCAAACGTACAGTTTGGATGCTAATCTTTGCCTTCTCCGACTTTATCAGGTGATGTGCTTCCATGCCTTTTTTTCTTGAAGGCATTCCCTAGCTTTTTTTTTTTTAAAAAAAAATTATCTTCTCTAATTTGTATTATTTTGTGCAGTTTGATCCTACTCGATTAAGTATTGCAATTGTAGTTAGAATTTTGATCAAGGTATAGTTTGTATGGTGAAGAAAGTAAAGTTTATGAAATTAAAATTGATTATTTTTTTCTTTCATGGAACGTGTATTATCTTTCCTTGTATTTGCAGGCGCTTATGGCTATGCCAGCCCCAGATTTTAGCCTTTGTCTCTTCCTTATTCCTGAGCCAGTGGTACTTTTCCTACAGTCCTCAATTTGTTATTTAGTTCTAGCTCAATAAGTTGAACATAAATATGTAAACCATGTACTGTTGCATCATCTGCTATTATATTCATTCTCCCAAAGGGGTAATGATTGGAATAGCATAGATGTTCTACGAATGTTAGTGTTACAATTGTGAGGGATTTAAACAGTCTGATTTTCCTCAATGGCTTTCTTCATAATTTTTTCGGTTCTTTTCAAGGAAAAAAATGCTTCTGGTTAGTGGTTATTATTTGTTGTTACTGTATCTTTGTTTTGAGTCTTTTTGTAGTTAAAGATGTTTATTATTCAGATAGTAATGTACTAGTTTTGCATGGGAAATTCACTAGGCAAATCAAATTTAGTAAAGGAAGAGGCTTAAGTGCCCTATTGAAATCTTATCCTATGTGCCCGTTCGTGTTTCAAAGGAAACACCCAAGAAGTTTGTGAATTGACTCTGATTTATATTCTATTTAATTTATTATGGCCTGCTGCTGTGCTCTTTAGGTTATTGTCTAAAATACTTCCAATTTCTAGATTCTGCTGCTCACTATTTGGGTAGTACTTCCTTCAGGATACATGTCAAATGTGTTATAACATTTGTATTCATGTGACATTTTACATTTTCTCTTCAGCAAGCAGATGAACAAATCAAGACACTGATTGTCCTTTCTCACTATCTAGAAGTATGTATCTTTTATTTTTCACCTTTCAATGCCCTCCAGGTTAGCTATCAGTTTTATCAGTTTAGTGACATATTTGCAGACTGCAAGGTTTCGTCAGTTTTGGGATGAAGCAGCAAAGAACCACAGCTTACTTGAAGTTGTTCCTGGTAAAAAGAGAATTCTTTGAAATTATTATTTCTTTAAACTGGCAGTTTCAAAGAATCTTGAGCTTTTGGCACTTATCACCTTTTACATTAGCTATATATAGCTAATGTTGATGGCTACATTGCTAATCACGTGCATGACTATGGTATTAGCTTTTTGTTAGATGATCACAAGAACCTTCTGTTATAGCTAGGATTGGTTTCCATCAAGGAAGAGCTGAACAATGTAGAGATGACTGTTATACAACTGTAAGGGAATAAATTTTTCTGTCTCACTAAACCAATCAAATCAAGATTCAGACAAACTGAAAATTATAGATTAGCAGAACTTAATTTCTGTTTTTTTTAAAACTCTGAATAGGCCCTAAAGTCACAGTTGGAGTTTGATATGTCTATTGAAGTTTTTGGTTGCAAGTCTCTCCTCATACCTTTCTTAGTTTTACATTTTTCACCCATTATCTTGAGCTGATGAGGATGTAAGTGTGAAACAGAATCCTTTATTAGAATTTAGAAAGAAAATAAGTTAAAAGCGCTGGACTTTATTTAGATAAATACAAGACAACATGAAGGTTGTATCATCATATCTTATTTCACCTGCTATAATATGGGCTAAAGGTCACCCATATGAAAAATATTGGGAATATGTAGTGAGAAACATACCCACTGTGCCATGTGGCAAATCAGAGGGACTCTGTTTGCACCAAAACAAGAAAACAAGAATGGTACATGCCTACATCATTCATATCTTATCGTGCTTACTACCTGTTTGCTAAAGGTCACCCATGTTAGAAAATATTGAGAATTTGTAGTGAGAAATATACCAATTGGACCATGCTGCTGATAAGTTGTATTTCTACAATCAGCTTCTTATTTGATCATGTACCATGGGCTTTGTTGTAAGCTTGCCTTGGCTAGAGAAAGGTGAAAAAAGAACACAAAGCTATTCATTTTGAGAAGTTACTATAAAGTAACATACAATTGATTATTCTTTTAGATTTTAAGCTTTCTCCAAGGAATAAAAATTGTCTGGTTTCTTTAGACACATTTTCCTTCATGTGAAGATATCTACAGATCTTATGGACACTTCTCTGGTGCAGGTTTTGAGCAAGCAATCCAAGCTTATGCAATCCATGTCCTCTCCTTGTCTTACCAAAAAGTGCCAAGGCCTGTACTTGCAGAGGTAACATTGTCTTTCAGCTACATCCATTTTTTTTTTCTGCTTATTCTTAGGAAAAATTGGCCTAATTTTGGTGGCTCATCAATGTCTGCTGTTGTGCTGTCTTATGCTACTAGGCATCAAATCCAATTTGTTAATAGTAAAATGACTGAGCAGGGTCATCTGAGAGTGGATTATTACTCTTAAACCTTAGATGGGTGAGCTAATTGTTTGGTTCATAACAAATCTGGTGAGCTAATTGTTTGGTTCATAACAAATCTAGCTGAAGCATAAATTTTGTAACAAATATACGCACATGGCCAGTGTAGCCATCTGTATTATTGCTGTTAAGATCTATTCTTGTATTTTGATGTGTGCATCACCCCTTTTCACTGAAATGTGGTATCAAAGGGGAAAACCTAGTCATACTCTCTCTTTGTAAGCATGTTACGGTAATTAATATTTGTGAAAATAACAAGTATAATGCTTATTGGGAGTCATATTGGCATAACATGTTGAACAAGAATTGCTTGAAAAGGATTAATACTGATTCGGAGACCAAGTAAGCATGACAAAATCAGAACTATAAAAATTTCAGTAAAGTTTGGACAAAGCAAAACTATAATATAGATATATACTAATTGGGCACTATGTACATGGTCACATGATGATTATTAACAGGAAATATGCAACAAGTTATAATTGTTTTTTGCATAGATTTGTCATAAAATTGTGTTTTGGCTATATTTGTTAAAATCATAGTATTTGAGACTAGATTTAGCAATTGACCCACATCACTTGGGGATTTAATGTTATAATTGCTTAGTTAACTTAAGGCTACATTTATGATGATTTAAATTGTAGATTCAATATGCTAAACAATTTATAAACTATGTGCCTATATTTAAATAATTAGTCCTTACCAGTTCTTGGATAATCTATAATCATGCAGCAATTATAAGTGAAGTAAGAAACTAGTAAGTCTTGTTGTGACGCTCTTCTCTAAAAAAAATATCAAAAGTCTGTTCCACTTCTCCCTACATGGCAATTCCCTTATCTAACTCCTTGGGTTCTATTGAGGTTCCTCGACAATAAGAATTCTTAGCCATTCTGCCTCTAGGCTTCTCTTGAAAGATTATCAAGATACAAAGAAACTACAAAAATGCGAAAAGAAACGTAAGATAAATTATATGTATTGTCACAAATATTGTAAAACACTCCTGTTTATCCTGTATGCTAGATTTGCAATTAATTGCCTTCAATTTCATAGAGCAATTGACATAGCTCTCTGCTATGTCTCGGTTGAGTACCAGTGCCCTGATTACTCGATAAACTGAATGTTCTTTGTCAATTTTGTTTAACTTCACAATACAAAGATTAAATATTTTCAAGATTTTATTGATTTGAGACATACTATAATTTCCTTTAAGTTTTGAAGATTGCAATTCTGAAATACTGTTGTTAATCCCATTTTTTTACATGAGATTTATATATGTTTGTGAGATTTTAATTAAGATTCATTTGTTAACATATCATCAACTCTATGGTTGGTAGCAATTGTATCATCTGTTAGTTGTCTGAATTTTATGCATTAACTTTAAAAAATGTCTTTATCTTTTTTTAGTTGTTAAGTTAAATTGATGAGGTTGCAATCCCACATTTATCCTATATGAATTCCAAGCCATTATGAAGCGCTTATCTACATTGAAAAAAAAACTTTGAATATTTTAAATGTGCTTATGGGATGTGGTCAATGTAAAGTTTGAGCGGTTAGAAGCTACAAAATACTTATTAAATCGTTAGTGCCACTTAAAAATATTTCACCTAGAGTAGTTGTTAATACAAATATCATAAACTCTTCTTTCCATTTCGTACATCCAATGTACTCTACGGATAGAGGAATACGTAGAGTTGAACATACTAAAATAAGAAATTGAAAGATTTCTCTGAAATGGTTCATTTATAAATTTCCTGAAAAGTCTTCTCTCCATTGGAACAATAGGGTCATTATGTTTATTACTAAACTTCTTGAAGAGATAAATTGAACCAAGCTTTATCCTTTTAGTTAGAGGTTAAATCGATTATCAGAAGAAGAATTAGGTCAAAAATTATGATACATTTGGGAAAAATTCTTGTAGAATCGAGAATGAAGTTTAAAAATGAAACACTACATTTTATTGAATTGAGAATGAAGTTTTCATTCTTTTGACACTACATTTTATTGGTTTTGCAAGCCACGGCTATTATAAAAGTGGCTTTCACCTGATTCTGTTTAATTTGGATTTAACAAACAATAAACGGCATAAAAAATTATTCCATATTTTCAATTTTTTCATAAGATTTGTAACAATTGTTGCAAATGCCACAGTATACTTGTTAATATGCCAACTAATTCACTTTAAACTCCATTGAAGCCCCATCAATATGTATCCATCCATATTAGTCGCGATAAATTTCCTGCAAATAAATAGCTTGATTGGGATTTCAAACTGTGAAGTGGCCATGACTAACATGCTGTCATTTCTACCCACTTTTTGCTTATTTTGTAACGTTGGAAGACTTGTTTGCTTAGTTTGCTTTTAAGGACCTAATACCTTAGATCAAGTCCAGTTATTTTATTAAGTTTAAATTTTGGCCAACTATTCTCAAGCATCAGGAGCTCAATACAACTTCCATGAATTTGTCTTAGCAATGATGCTCAAAGCTAATTCTTTTAAATTCCTTGGGTTAAAAGTGCATGATACCATCATCCTCTTTGATTATAGAGTATTTTGATGACCTTTCTTAATGACCTTAACATTTCATCATTACTTTTTTGTATGAATAATGGACTGTGATCATGCCAATTAGGTGAGTCCTTTTGTGTATGATGTCATTGCTAACCTCCTAATGTTGATAACTTGTTCAGTAGTTTATGACTGTGATTGCATCCCTTGATTTAATGTGGCATCACTCTCCACGTAACCATTCATAGATCAAACGCTCGTGTCTAGAAAGAGCGTTGTAGCTTCATAAGTTTGTTGCTTTAATTGTCATCTGACTCAACTCTTTTTTCCATTGCTCGAACAGACCATTAACATTGAAGGTCTTTCACTGGACAAGTTCATAGAGTACCATGTGGCTAACAGTGGTTGGGTGCTAGAGAAAGGTACTGGTCGATCACAATTGATAGTCCTACCACGCAATGAGTTCAACCACCCAGGGCTAAAGAAGAACTCATCAGATGGCATGCCATTCGAGCACATCACTCGCATCTTCCCCGTTCTCAGCTGAAATATTAAGGTTTTGATTACCTTTAAGGAATCTTCATGTTCAAGTGTTTGCCTACTTAGTGATTCTTACAGGACTTCATTAGACTCATGGAACTTTTTTGTTTAATTTTATTTCTATCTATGTCCGCGCTTGAAGATTCAAAGTTCCTGATCTTTCCTTTTACATTTTGATTGCTGATAACAAATTTTTAAGGGGAAAAAAACTGGAAACAGAATTGAGTTTAATTTCATTCTTAACAAGTGATCTTCTGCTACTTTTTTCTAGTGTTAGTAACCTCTGATTTGTTAGTGAAGAAAGGGGAATCCATTCACCTTCAGGTCTGGTGTCTCAGTCATATCCCATCACTCGGTCAAATCTCAATCAGACCTATTAATCTCGGAGGACGGATCCTCTGGTCCGCAAATTGTGAACCAGAGGATGGTCTACTTTTTTAGACCATTGATTTGGATGGACCCCACCTATTTAAAGATGGAGTCTATCCAAATCAAGGGTTTTCATGCAATGGACCATCCCTTGGTCCACAATTTGCGGACCAAAGGATCCCTACTGTTAATCTCGGACAATCTTTGTGCACCATGAGGGTTCAGCAAACAGATGAATTGACCCTTGTGTACCTTCTTGGCCAGTTATACACTTCAGCTTAGGAGGTCCAGGACCTTGGCATAGCTGGGTTTGTTGTTAAAGCAAAAGGGAAGTGGAATTTGTTGGTGAAGAAAAAGGAAGTCATTCAATTTTTTTTTTAACTAACACTAGGTATCTAGCTCCTTGAGTAAACTAATTTTGGCGATGACCGATTCAATCTCACAGAAGTAGAAGTTTTTTTGTCGGCCATCATCTAAATTTGGAAGTACTCGTAGTGGGCGGTCTAACAGTTTAACATCTAAGATTTGTCATTCCATTAGAGGAAAATATCTTATAGTGTGTTGTAGTTGAGAATCATACTGTATGTATTTGGGAGATTGTATGAATGCTCTACCGCATTATTGCCCGGGGAGCTAGTAGATATGTTATTTTTTTAGTTATCATCATGTATTTAGTTTACGTCGATTAATTTTGGTATGGCTGGTCTAGTCCTATAGAAATTTTCTACTAGCTATTAGGATAAATTGGGAAGCACTACTAGCATGTGGTCCATCAGCTCAATGTTTTTAGGTTAATGAACAAAATTTATTCCTTAATCCGTCAAAGTTGGGATTCTATTTTTAGATATCTAAAAAAAAAAAACTGAAAGAGCAGTGTACCTTGGGGGCTAGTAGACATGTTAGTTGAATCTACGTTTGCGTAGCTGGATTGTCATTGTCTACCTCAACTTAGAGGGTCTATCACTTCAGCACATCTCATCTACACCTCTTGACCGGCCTTGGCCAAAGTTTCTCCACCTCAATTAGAGCCTACTGAGTTAGTAGTGCCTGATTGCTTTGGGTGAACACTGCATTGCCTCTCTGGTTAAGCCTCTTCTGAGTATGTCCTTCAATTGTAATGTCATTTGTGAGAACACAATCGGGCAAGGAGCTAAAAAAATGAGAAAACAATGCTTCCTTTATAGTTGGGTTAATCACATAATTTTGATGTGTTGATAATATGTTTAATGTTAATGTGTTGGTAATATGTTTTAAGTTAAGTCTTTTCTATATTTTGATGTGTATCAAATGTGTAGACTTGGGTAATGCATATGGAATTCGTGAAACTTATTGATTTGATGAAATAGAGTCGTGGTCTTAGCAATTGTGGAGATCGTGAACTCGATGATTCAGTGACTTAGATCAAGGAATGAGGGGTTTTTAGAGGTGTTCGTTAGACTTGTGAGCATGGATTTGATAGGTTGTACTAGCTCAAGAAATTCAATGTGCTTGATGGCTCAATGACCTTTAGATTAACCAGTGATGAAGCTTGAGGAGTTTGGTGGACTCAGGGCATAAGCCGAGGTTGGGTGGTGGTGCAAGCTCAAAGATTTCATTGTCTTTGATTTTTTGACAACTTAGATTAAGGGAGTTGAAGACTCATAAATGAAGCAAATGATGATTTCGCTTACCTGAACGTTCCTCATCGTCGGCCTTACAATGAGATGAAGGGAGGTAAATATTGTATTGAACGATCTTTAGGTGTGAGGATATTTATTCCTTAATGAATCCCGCGGGAATCAACTCTTGTCCAATGAAGTAATTTTGCCACCTGAATACTCAGTGTAGGCGAGTTGAAGACTCGTATAATGATATCGTGAGAGAGAACACAATCTGTGAGTTTTTTCCTTACTGAATCTCATTGTAATTATGTGTCTACCTGCTTAGGGTTATGCTACTAAGAGAGTTTGAGTTCAAGCTTTCAATGTTTGTCTAATCCTTCAGAAATTTTTAAGCAAATGAGTACCTTTATCACAACAAATGGAGAATGTGGATACTGAATTTTAGGTGCTCAAAAGCTTTCCAATAGCTTACAAATAAGAATTTTAACAGTTACTCTTCAACTACCTCTACTCGATTAGAAAAGGTCTCTAATAGACTAGAATATCAAATGTAGTCATTAGAAGCCTATTGCTCTATTTAGCGGTCAATTATAAATTGATAGTATGATTTATCTCCCTTCATATAATCTGAGGACGGACTGTGAAGGACGTTTAGGATGAGCGTAATCATCTTTTACCATTATTCTTATCACAAAAATGTTATATTGTTCCAAGTCAACCACAATGCGAATCAATTAGATAGATTCAGCTGGTCTCTTAGAGTTTTTTGGTTGCCTAGTAACTGTAAGGGATTGTCCAAGATCAAAAAGAGAATATCATTGAAATATGATACTCCTTTTGTGATTGTGCTTAACCATAGCAAGTCAATGCAAAGTAAATGTATGCGGATCACAGTTAATCTCTTACAAATTTGAGCATAATGAAAATCAATACAAACACAGTTCTGTGGAGACGAACCCTCTGTTTTCACAACAAAGGAAGAATTTTTTGTTTTAAACTTAAATAAATTGCTCCATCAGTTCAATATATAATATAACAGGTTTAGCGTAGAAGCATAATTAGGAGAATGGTAATCATTATTAAGGTTCTTAATTCAAACGTGTTTAGTTATTAGGACATGATTCGATTATCCATGCATTTGTTCACATTTTGGACATTGGCACTGCTTGCTCCTGGAACTGCTCCTCTGTGACACCTGCAATCAATCAAAGAAGTGATTCAGTATCGTCGGTGGGTCTCACGATAAAATATAAGCAGAGGGTAGATAAAGAAGAGAGAAGAAGTAGATTGGTTGCCTTTGGCCATGGCCGCCGTAGAGCTGATCCCTCCTTGAACCGTCTTCAGCACCCTGTCGTAATAATTGGCCCCCGACCACTTCTGGTGCTCCAACGTCTCCACCTTCTTCTTCCTCTCCTCCCTCTGGATCCTCTCCAGATACGCCAGCATCCCCCTCCTGGCGAAATCCTTCGCGAAGGTGTCCGCCACCAGCGCGTCGGCGTGGAACCCGGCGAGCGTTATGAACTGCCAGCAGAAGCCGAGGCGCGCGATGGTCGGGATGAACTCTCCCACGGCCTCGTCTGTCATCCCGGAGGCGTCCCAGTTGAAGGAGGGCGAGAGGTTGTAGGCCAGCATCATCTCCGGGTGCGCCGCCTTCACCCCCTCCGCCAACGCCGCGCACTCCGCCACGTCAGGCCGCGACGTCTCCACCCATATCAGGTCGGCGTGCGGCGAGAAGGCGCGCCCCCGGACGACCGCTGCCTCCACCGAGCCTTGGAAACGGTAGAAGCCCTCTCTGGTCCTAGGCAGGTCCCAGTCCCAGAACAAGCCCTCGAGTCCCAGTTGGGTCTCCGCCATTTTTCTCCTCCTCTCGATATTGGAGTCGTCGTGCTTCTTCGCCCATTCGCCGAGCCTCCGCTGCTTCTCTCCTTCGCCGATGCTCAGGCTCCGGATGCCTTCCACGACGCACTCCGAAAAAGTCCTCAATTTCGCCGCCGAGATCCACTCGTTCTCGATGGCTTCTAGCTCCGGGCCGCTCTTGCCGGCCGCCGTTGCCTCCGCCAAAACGCCGGCCAAGCTCCGGCCCTGCAGGTTGGGATTGGTGCAGCCGAGGATGAACGGGTGGTCTCGAGAGTCAACGTTGGTTTGGATCAAGTTGGCGGCGACGGCGTCGGTCCTCGCGATCAGGACCGTCGCCACGCCCATGACGTCGAACTGAAGCCGCGCGGCGACGAGACGGTCGATGTGCTCGGAGACGGAGACGAGGACCTTCCCGGCCATGTGGCCGCACTTCTTGGTGACGGACGACTGGTCCTCGATGTGCACGCCGGCGGCGCCGCGCTCCACGAAGAGCTTGCAGAGCTTGACGGTGGTCGTGACGCCGCCGAATCCGGTGTCGCCGTCTGCGATGATCGGCCGCAGGTAGTCGACGTAGGGCGTGCTGGCCCGGGCGGCGCGGGGCAAGCTCATGCGTGCCTCGCGCTGCTTGCGGTCGTGGAACTGCTGGGCGAGGAAGAGGTGGGCGACCTTGTTGGGCACGGTGTCGTAGGGGTAGTCGGCGAGGTCGGGGCCAGGCTCGTTGGTGGAGGTGTGGGTGGAGGAGCACTGCCAGCCGGAGACGTAGATTGAATCGAGGTACTTGGCCATCATGGTGACCTGCACCGGGTCAAGGGCGCCGAAGGTGCAGGAGGCGCTGCCGCGGGCCTGGTGCGACTTCAGGGTGCGCCATAACTTCTCGGCGAGCGCGCCGGAGGCGTAGCTCTGCCGGAGGGTGCCGCGGAGGGAGACGACGTCGCGGGCGGAGTAGGGGCGGCGGGTGAGCTTGAACCGCTCGGTGCTCCACCACGCCTCCACCTCCGCCACTTCCGCCTCGAACCGCCTCTCTTCCTCCATTATCTGTCATTATTATTATTATTATTTTTCTTTTTTTTTTTGGGAAAAAATATATCAAAAAATTTGATGCTCTCATAGATTTGATCAACGCATTCAAAAGAAAAATAATCGTATTAAAGAGGCAGTGCGATATATATAGTTACCAAAGAAGGAGCTGAAAAGGATGGAGCCATGAGGGAGAGAGCAGTGAAGTTGCCTTGAAAAAGCTCTTCTTCTGTTTGATTTCCATCTCAATCTCTGTATGTATATATAACAAGAAAATAACTACATTTTACTGAACTGCCCAGGTAGATTTTCATAATACCAAAATCTAGTTACTCCATTGCCATTATCTCTCAAAATTTTCTCAATTTACACGTTCGGAATTCAGATATATAGATATATTAAAGAGTTTTTGAGGAGTAAATTGATTTTGAGCCGGAGGAATTTGTAATTCTCCAAGTCCATCAGTCAATTTTATCCGAAATATACAATGTGATTTTAATATTATAAAAGTTTAGTACGAGAAATAAGAAATCTCTAAACCTAATTCAATGAAATGCTGATGAGGCAAATTGGATCAAACCATATCCAAAAGGAATTGTTAAATCTCGAAACCTGACTCAATGAAATGCTGATGACGCAAAATGGATCAAATCATATCCAAAAGGAAGAAATCGTTGAATCTCTAAACCTGATTCAATGAAATGCTGATGAGGCAAATTGGATCGAATCATATCCAAAAGAAATTGTTAAAAAAAAAAATAGACAAAAAATGCATGTGTTTTTCGGTTATAGCAGTTGCGTGCGGGATGGAAGCTGCAATCCAGTTTGTCCGGTCCTCAGTTGCATGCCGTATCCAAATTCGAATACATAAATGGAACAACGCATGCAAAACCACAAGTTGTTAATTCCGTTCTCTTCCCTTGTCTCTAGTTTTCCTTCAGCACCTTTTATACAATTTTAACGGCATAATAAAAAAAAATCTGTAAATATGCATTTTTTTTTTGTTTATGATCTACTAATGGAATAAATATTTTTAGCATTTTTTGACGTTGGATCTTATCCATAGATGGATGACTCATGGTTGAGGACAAATAGCAAAGAGTATCCTATAATCAAGAATGAATACTACAATTAAGGATGAGTATTCCGACCTTTGAGTATATATAAATTATACTTCGAATTTACTCGATTGATAGATGAACTAGAAGGTAGATCACCTTTGAGATTGATTGGATAAAATCATATAACCACATAATCATTAGAACAATACAATACACTATTACATGGTAGATAATTTAATACAACTAAGTTTTGATTTATACACAGTTTGCATGGCTAGAGGTAAGCTACAAGGACAGATGTTAAGTTTTGGTTGATATATTTTAAAATTCCTAAATTAGAATTAATGAATCTCACATAATGTGAAAAATTATAAAGTAGTTGACTTCTTTTTTGTCGCCTAATTAATTTAATAATATATATATATTAACAGATTATGCTAAATTCATAGAACTGATTGTGATAAAACTTCCACCGCATTTTTCATTTTTTTTAAAAATTACAATAACACAACTCTTTACAATCAAAGTTGTCCGCTGATTACATTATTAGACTGAAGGATCGAACAAACGAAACAGCATTTGGGGAGAAAAGTTTATTATATTTTAAATACATGTTCAAAATACAAAAAAACAGGGAGGTGCATGCAAATATTATTGGTGCAAACAAGGCATGGCTCAAGAAAACCAACAAGGTGCTGTTAAATTCTTATGCCACCAAATTTGCTAGACGAGATGCTCCTTCAAAACTTGATTATGTCAGACAATCCAATAGGTTGTCGGAGATTTTATGGAGTATTAATTGAATTTAAATTATATTGAATTAAATTTAATTTATTGTAGAAATGACTTGAACGGATAATCTCAGGCTGTCAGTAGAGGCTGGTTTCTGTTCCGAGTCGAAGAATTACCGAGCAAGAAGATCGGCTCAGCCACTAGTCTGTGTTACCGAGCGGGTGGATCGACCGAGCAGAGGGCAGATCGGCCGAGATGAGGTCGGGTCGGTCGGTCGGGTCGGTTGGTCGGTCGGTCGGTCGGTCAGATCGGTCAATCGGTCGGTCGGATCAGTCGGTCGGCCGGTCAGGTCGGTCGGCCGAGTCGGTCGGTCGGGTCGGTCGGTCGGCCGATCGGGTCGGTCGGTCGGCCGATCGGGTCGGTCAAGCAGCAGAGCAGGTCTTGACAGAAAGGAAGACCAGGTCTGTTTAGAGCAGAATGACCGGGTCTGTTTAGAGCAGATTTGCAAAACAGAAGACCAGGTCTGCAGAACAGTCTCGACAGAACAGTAAAGTCGGGCAAAATCCCGACTGGGCAAGCTAACAGAGGTCTGCAAGTAGTAATTTCCTTGAAACAGATTCGCTCCTCCCTCCGACTATGTTTCGAGGCTTATTTGGGACCATAGACAAGTTGGCTACTGTTATTGCTTCCTTGTTTTGTGCACCAGAGTTGTATTTTTTTGTCTCAGGGGAAAAAAAAGAGATAGAAAAGAATGAACCACCACAAAAAAAAATAGTTGACTGCCAGGAACAACTTCAAATCTTGGCTATACTGGCAAAATGAATGATTGAATGACTGAATGGCGATTAACCTACTTAATAAATGAGACTAGGTTATCTCATGATGAGAAAGTAAGAGTAAAGTAATTATAAAAATCACCTGCTCTTCTATGGTTCTGTGTTTGAAATAACTCATTTTGAACTTTCTTCAGTTGTTGAAGTAAGTTCTCTCTTTCTTCAACTATGCTAGTGTGCTCATTAATTTCAGAAGCTAGAAAAGCTTGCTTCTCCAAAGTTACTCCCATGCCTTCAATCCGAGAAAGAAAGTATGAGAAATCAAGAACATTATGGACTGCAATTTTGCTATAAACCCTGCACATTTGCCAGGAAATAGTAGAAGAAAATTCACCTCTTTCATATAACTCCTCTCGGCGATTAATAGTTTCTGTTCAAGCTCTGAAACTTGATTTGATCCACAAGAGATTTATTAGTCAGCTCCGCTTTAAGATTTTCCATGTGGATGTTCATCATGATTTCCTTGGTCTTGTATTCACTTAATTGTCCTTCAAGGTTCATTATTATTGCTTCAACTTCCTTTATCTCCATTCTATGCCTTTCAGTAAGCTTATTTTTCTCTTTCGAGGAGGTAGTTATCTGTTAGAGAAAGACATGTATTTGATAAAAATATTAACTTTTGTGGCACTTCACAAAATTAAACTGAATGTCGATTAGCATATATTCTGGCAAAATGCAGCACAATCTTCTCATATGCAAATAGCAACCTGTAGTTGAAGCATCTCCGTATCAGAGTTAAGCTGCTGCTTGAGAGCCTCCATTTCTTTCTCAGTGATGACAGAATCAAATTTAATGTTTAATGCACCAATTGTAAACCTGTGTGCTGTCAAATCCTGAGACAGACTGAAATTTCCCCTGGTTAAATTCTTATTTACAGTTTTGGATTCATAGATTTCTCTGCAGCTGCTCAATAAGTTCTTCCACATTCTCAATAAATCTTAAATTTAATTAGGCAAAAGTCCTAATTACGATTAGGCAGATGAAAAATTTTAGGGGGTGATAACCCTAGGTTTTAGGGGATGGTAACCCTAGGTGAAGAAAAGTCATAGCTGCGGTTAGGTAAAGGGAAAACCCTAGGGAGCGGTAACCCTAAGTCCTAGGGGGTGGTAACCCTATGTGGAAAGTCTTAGTGGGTCGAAGACTTCAGGCAAAAATCCTAGAGTCAGGGACTCTAGGTTGATAAAGATCTGGTGTCACGAACTGGGTGGAAGACTGGACAGGTCGTGGAGCGGGCGTTCAGCATGAAGACCGGAAGCTTCGGACGCTAAGCAAAAGTCCAGTTAGTCTGGTGGATCAATCGACAACAGGTAAATTCTCTTGAGTGGAATAGGTGAGGATGCATTCCTCGGTGAGGGAACAGTAGGCGTCGGTTCGACCTAGGATTTTTGAAGGAAATCTAAAGTCAGAATTGGACAGTCCGATGACTGTCAACTTATTTGTTTGATATTATTTTCTATTTGTCTAACTCTGTTTTGCAGGAAACTAACAATTTTGCAGGGTCAGACTTAGCCTTGATCGGTCGACCGAACCCCAGTACAACTGGATCATATTTCCATATTACAGACCAGGTTTGATCGAGGGATCGGTCGACCGAACCTAAGGATCGGCCGACCGAACTGAGGATAAGGGTTGACCTTATCGAAGCCGGGATGATCAGATCGGATGAGGAGGAGATCATCTGATCGGTCGACCGAACCTGGGGATCGGTCGACCGAACTAAGGATAAGGGTTGACCTAATCGAAGCCGGGATGATCGGATCGGATGAGGAGGAGATTATCTGATTGGTTGACCGAACATGGGGATCGGTCGACGGATCGGTCGATCGATCCACTTCTGATCAAATCTAATCCAGAGTTTCGAGGATCTGGATCAGATCTAAAGAGGCTATAAAAGGAGCCTCGGGCAGCACTTCGAGAACAACCAAAAATAGAACAACTTGTGCTCCAGTGTGCTGCTCCAAACGCCTCAACAACGCTCTACTGTTCCGACATTCAACGGCTACTTCCATCATCTTTTGTATTGTTAGTATAATCTTTACAGTTCAATACTTGTACTTGTAACTGAATACTTGTAAAGGATTTTCGAACTTATAATGATTGCCCACCGTAAGCGATCAACGATCGCGGGTTTTGGAGTAGGAGTCGCCACAGGCTCCGAACCAAGTAAAAGAAACAGTGTTAGCGTTTGTTTCTCTTTATTCCGCTGCATATTCTGTGTTTTTTGAAACAAACGAAATAGCCATGAGCACTATTCGCCCCCCCCCTCTAGCGCTTTCGATCCAACAGTGTTTGCTCGTGTTGCTGCTCAAAACAAGCCTAAAGATGACCTACTACCAGTATCTGTTACCATGTTGCAAGACATGTGGTAGCAACAAAAAGTATGATGGGCAGTCGGGTAGATCCTAACTGCTGATATAATGCCACGATGTTTATCTAATACTATGTTCATTGACTGCATCGATAACTAAGAATATTTTTATATGATTTAAAAACCACTCCTATGTAAAACCACATTCAACTTCAGCGATTCCAAAGGTAACTGGGAGGACATTCCTATTACCATCGATCGCTGTAGCCATCAACAACACACTTGAATACTTTCCTCTTAGATGTGTGGCATCAATTCTGATCAATTTGCGTAGATACGACTTAAATACTCTTCGACATGTGCCAAAATCCCAAAAACATCGTTGGAATTAATTGCTACCATTCTTGTGTAGTACCACATAAGTTTCAGAATCCCTAACTCTCAACTCACGCAGATATAGTGGAAGATCTCTATATACTTGATCATAATCTCCAACCACCTTTTTCATTGCTTTCTCTCGGGCTATATATGTTTTTTTTTCTATAATATGATCACGCTAAACCTAGCTTTTATATCAAATATAATCATACTTGATTTGTACTGTTTATTAGAAATAAATTGCTCTTCAATAAAAGATGCTACCAATGAGGAAGAGTAGGTTTGATGATCAACACTTTCCCTTATAGTGCTACATTGGTGTTACTTTATATATTTTGTAATAGTAAACTTCAAATCACCCCGCCCAACCACTCTCCATGTACATGGTTGCTTCAAGCAGATTGCTTTCACTTTATTTATCCGGGTTTCAACTGGGTTATATCTTATATTTTATTTATGACATACTTTACAAGTGCATTTTTGAACTCTTGTCGGGAAGGAAAAATTTGTCCAATAAAAAATTCATCCTCATCTCCTACCTCTCCTATAGGCCTTTGTAACAATTGAGAATTCAAAATATATGGATCATTAGCAATTGTGAACTCCTCTTCTAAGTCACTGTACTGCTCTAGGGGAAATTCAAATTGTTCAATCTGCATATCATCAGCTAAGAACTCTTGTACATCTATATTGTATTATAATTCCTCTGAAATCCGAATATAATGCTCTTCCTCCTCACTCCAAGTAGAATCAAAGTATTCGACAAGTGTCATACTAGGATTTTTAACCTCATCTTCTAGGTGACTTCCTTCTTCATTTAAATCAAATGTCAAATTACTTGTATTTCTATTTGTGTTACCCACACTAGTATACTCAGAAGTAGATGGAATATTAATTCTAGATAGTTCCAATATATTAGCTCCCTGTTCCACAACAGAATTTGCATGAAGTGTATTCCATATTTCAGAGAGAATTTCTTCAGTAATGATCATCCTTGAAAAATAAATTCCAAATTAAGTTATCAAGGTTACAATGTAAGAATAAGTGGTGTTGAAATTCAAAAAGCAACCAACAATAGAGCATGTGTACATATTAGATTTTCATAATTGATTGGTGGATTTTGACCAAAACATACTGATGGACCAAGGGTATTTGGATTTCAGCAAAATAGAAATCAATAGGAAGGGTTGACCGAGGAGAAGGTAGATATAGTGTCAAACCTTAGTTCTAACCACTATCATTTAAGGTCTTGTGTCATGTCATTTGGCATAGAGGAGTGTAGCTTTTGAATTTCAATCAACTACTCCATGTGGACTTTAAATTTATAAGTTCAACAAAACCAAATTTTTTAGGTCAAAACTTATATTTTAAACTCAATTTAGTTATTTATGTAATAATTCATTATACAGTTATCATATCAGGATTAAAAAGGACCTGATATGACACTATATCAAGACCAATGTAGGTCTGATATGGTCATATTAGACCCACATAGGGCTTGATATGAGAGCATATCAAGCGCATGTTAGTCCTGATATGAGAGCATATCAGGCCCATGTTAGTCCTAATATGGTGTCATATCAGGCTCATATTGGTCATATCAGGCCACGTTCTGGTTGAAAATTTATCAGAAAATAATTCAACTATACAATTCTCACATCAGGATTAAGAAGAACCTGATATTTTTTCATATCAGGCCCACTGTCGGGCTTAATATGATCCCATATCAGGCCCAACGTAAGCTTGATTTATCTCACATCAGGACCACTATGAGTCTGATATTTTTCCATATCAGGCCCATATTCTGGCTAAAATTTATCGTAAGATTAGATCGGCTCTGAAGAGATCTAAATCAACAATAGATAGCACCGTTGGAGTACTTGATGCATCAGAAAGTCATAGGAATTGATTTGGGTGCAATCTGACTTCTCTAGGTCCATCAGTGGATTTTGACTAAAACCTACTGATGGACCTAGGGTAGTCATATTTCACCAAAATATCAATCAATGGGAAGGATTGAGTGAGGTGAAGGTAGGTATAATGTCAAACCTTGGTTCTAACCACTATCAATGAAGTTCTTGTGTCATGTCATTTGGCATGGAACAACATAGTTGCTAGAATTCAATGAACAACACAAATTTTCAAATTTTAACTTAGAGTTGAAACTTAATTTACAACCCTATTTGTTATTCAGAAAATAAAGCAACTATACAATTCTTACATCATGATTAAAAAGGGCCTGAAAATTTCCCATATCAGGCTTACCGTTAGGCCTGATATGATTCCATATCAGACCCAGCGCAGGCCTGATATTATCTCACATCAAGTCCACTCTAGGCCTGATATTTTTCCATATTAAGCCCATGTTCCGGTAGAAATTTATTGTAAGATTAGATCGGCTCCTGAGAGATCTAAATCAATAATAGACGACACCGTTGGACCTTGATGCATCGAAAGGCATATGAATTGATTTGGGTGCAATCTGACCTCTCTAGGTTTATCAGTGGATTTTGACCGAAATCCACTGGTAAACTTAGGGTTTTTGGATATCAACAAAATTACAATTAATAGGAACAGTTGAGCGAGGTGAAGGTAGATATGATGTCAAACTTTCTTTTTGATTAACGAATAACATCCTAGTATTTCTTGATATTACAGACCAATTTGTAACAAATACTATACGTACATAACTAAATCGTATCTCTCTTATTCTACCAAATATAGTCTTGCTTGAAATTTATCCTTTCATACTGATTTTCTTCAAAGCAGTAATCCTTTGAAGTAGAAGTCTTTAATGCCTTACGACAAAACTCAAACTCTCTACTTACTCTATTGCAATGTTGCATAAATGCAGGAAGAGATATGACAAAGCAAGAAGAGGTTTGTGTTGAAGTTGTCAATATAAGAACATGAAGAGGAAAGAGAGATAAGGTGAAACCTATGATGAAGTGACGTGCATCCAAATCATACCAATAACTTTTGATTTATAAATTAAATCTTAAATTGTGACTCAGATGCATTGGAAAATGATGTCAGGAGAGAGGAGAGAGGAGATTTAGGAGGTTGACAGGAGAGATAGGAAGGAATAATATTATTTTTAATATATATATTTTTGATAGTTTTAAAATTAAGGTACCATGTTCGTAAATACAAACTTACAACTTTTATAACAAACTCGAAATCCTAATCATGTTTCTAAACTGTTAAATAGTCAATTTTAAATTATCAAACCGTCGATTTTGAATACTGATTGGGGCTAAGATGAGAGAGAAATTGATGGGAGAGGAGTTCATGGAGTTTTCCCCCCTCCTTTCGACGAGAATCTGCATCGTGCCCTCTCCTTGCAAGGGGGGCCATGGGTTACGGATGCTGAATTTTGGTAGATTCCCTTCTATCTCTCTCGCATCTCAAGAAATGAAATACTTGTTTTTTCCCACCCCGATTGCATGCAGCGGTTAAATTCATAAAATGATTAATCAAGTATTTTAGGTTGGGATCTCAATTAAGACGTTTTACCTTAAGAATGCTCATCATTTAAATAACTCTTAATGAATATTTTTTAATTTATTCTTATATCCGATATTTTTTTTTGTGAGATTGAATTAGTCCGATTAATAAGAGTCGGACATTTGCATTATAAAAAAGAAATGAAACCGACTTGATTGCATTTTTGGTCAAGGTTAAGAGATTGGCTTGATTGTTTCTATTTAAAATTAGGGGGTAAATGAGTCAAGTCATTTATGAATTATTCGAAATTCGACTTAATAAAAATTAATTTAATGACGCTCGTTAAGATAAACATATCAAGATTAAACTTCACAATACTCGAGTTGTTAGCTCGTGAATATATTCGTTAATAAGCTCATGAATCAACTTTTAAATAAAAAAATAATAATTTTGATATTAAATTTATAGATTTACATTCTATTTAGAAAAAAAAATATATAAATATATTAAATTTATTTATTAAAATAAAATTATAAATTTTAATAAGGATATTATATTTTTTTAAAATATATAATTTAATTTTTAATAAATATTTAAATTTATAATTTATATTTATTAAATTTATTTAGACTCGAAGCTTATAAATTATAAATATATTTGTTAAATAAAACTCAAACTCGATTAGATTATAAACATATCAAACTTAAATATTTAAAAGTTGGATTCAACTTCGATTATACCACTACTTTAAACCATATCTGTTTTTTTTTTTTCAATTTCTTCGCTCAATTATAAATATTTAAAAACGACAAAATCGAAAAATTACACAATGTTTTTTTTTCCTTAAGAAAAATACTCAGTGTCACGATGGGTAAGAAGAAGGCGTAAGAAACGGACGTGAAGCTGGGAGGGTGCTCGCCACGCGCGAGTACGTGTGGGATACTTATTTGTTTCTTCCGTGGCCCTCTTCTTTTCCCCCAAGTCTTCCATTCCACCGTCCGCCCCAACTCGACTCCCACCCACCAACGACGAGCTAAATCCACTCCGGCGACGAGAATCCTGCCCTCCGCCGCTCCTCCAGCCGTCAAGGTGATCCGGCATGCCTCTCCTTTCTCTCTTGATTTTCATTTTCTATGTCTTCTTGGGTTTCCCGGATTGGTGCAATTGCCATGCTTGACCTTGCTTCTACTCGGATCTGGGATTTCAAAAAGGTTTATACTCTTCTCATGGAGACTTCTGTTGCTCCGATTGATACTCTCGGACTCTTTCTTCTTTCTGTCATTTGGTTTTGATTTGGTCGGTTAGATTGGGTGAAGTAATTCAACCGATGGAAAATCTTCTTGCAATAGTTCCTCTTCCTTGTTGTATGATCTGATTGAAAGTAATGGTTTTGTAGTATTAGGGAAAGCATCGCGGAGGATGGTGTCGGAAGATCTCCCTACTACAGCGATCGAATCCAATGTTGCAGCTGAATCGCAAGGGTTCGTTCAATTGCTATTTCCTTTTTCTTTTGCTTCTTTTTTATTTGATATTTGCACAAGTTCTGCATGTTCTTTTAGAATCTGGATTGTTTTTTTTTTCTGCCTTGGATTTTGTTTGATAATTGCCGCCATTAGTGAAATATATACTTTGTCTCATCTAGCAGAACTTCGAAAATCATTTAAATGATTTACATTTCTCCGGAGTAACAAAGTAATTGGTAGTGGAAAAGTGAATATTACACGTTGATTGGTCATTTTTTGCAAACACTTAGACTGGTATCTGAAGGTAATATGTAAGCTAACTCACAGCACTCTGGACCACATAGACATTCCTTTTTCTGGATGCAGTGATCTGACAAGTTTTGTTTTGTAGTTTTAGTTAGTGGATCTATTGACCTTGATCTTGGTATGTGAAAATTCATGAACCATATCATCGGTTAGCTTCACAATGTCATTAGTATGGTATTTTTCCTGTTTAAAATAAAATAAAATAAAATAAAATTGTTCATAGAATAGATATATCATATATATGCCAAATAATATTTAAGTTGGTAAAAATTTGAGTTGTTGATTCTTGACTTAATAAGTGAATCTAGCTAGACCTAACTGCATGCAACTAGTATAACCCCAAGCCCATAAGATAGGTCATGCACACAAAACCTACTTTTCAATTGACAATGTCTGGATTGTTGCATTATTACAAGAGTATGTCATATCAAATATATATATATATATATATATATATATATATATATATATATATATATATATATATATATATTTCTGTACTCGTTCCCCCCTTTGAATTATAATATAAAGGCTTCAGTTTCTATTTCTGTATACCTTAATCTTTGTGGTGTCATATTTTGAGGTTCTTATTTTGTCCATAAGCTTATAGGTAGTATTTTCTTACTCCTTGCCCTTCATGCTGTGACTATTGGCTTCTCAGCTACACTCTCTTTTGGGGGTTTATGTATTTCTCAATTATTTTCTTATTCAACTGCAAATTGACAAGATTAATGCACCACATCAAGTAACATAGTACCTGTTATTTTCATTTGTTATCTTCCTTTTGCCCTATAACTGGATCAAGAGTTATCTGTTCAGGTTCTTCAATAGTTTGCAGGACACCTGCTTCTTGTATGCTGCAACCTGTGAAACAAGATGATTGAGAAATACTTTTTATTCAATATATTATCATTGTAATAGATGAATATAGGGGTGAAAATATGATGACAATGGTAATTATTGAAATGAAGAATTAAAAGATGAAATTTTATCAACTCAAATCACAAAAATATCAAAGGTGGATTGAGAAACAATTATAGCTGAATCAGACCAAAAATTTTGCAAGTCGGTAGGAGATTAATAAATAATCTCTTTCCTTCAACACCTACACTCAAATAAAATATACTAACTTCAGTTTGCATCAAACACAGATGAGATTTTACAGATTATATTACCGAAGCCAAATTGGGTGGCACACTTAGCACAACATGGTCTGCATAATCTTTGGGATGGTGGGATATCTACAACATGGCTACGGATTTCTGATTACTTCATAACATCAGATTGAATGGCCCACATGATCCAAGGATGATTACACATCTAACGAGATGAGGGTCATCTTTCAATGAAATCAACAGTGCATGTAGTTGATACTGAGCAAAGCTTCACTTTGAGAAGCGCAGCAGTGTAGGACAATTGTTTAGAAGCACTGGAAGTGGCCCTTGACAATAAGCTTGGATCAGTGTTGATCTCTAGTGGTCTATAGGATGAATGACCAGTTTGAAAGGTAAACCATGGCTCCGAAGGCTGAGTGAGAATAAGATGACGATGGGAGGTGACTTGGTTGGGGAAGCACCATGGATCACCAAATCAACTTGCCGATTAAGAAAATTAGAGGATCTAGAGCAATGGAAGGTTGCAATCATGTCACAACCTTTCCAACTAAAACACAAAGAAAGTGCTAGAGTATTGAAGTTGGTTATGATACCAAGTAAATTAATAAAATGTAAGATAAGATGGTTGATGAATAATTGTACTATATATTGTAATTACAATGGATGAGCCATCTTTTATAGAGTTGATATTATGGAGACAATGGTAAGTGTATAAATGGAGATTATATAGATGATATTGTGTCAAGGTGAATCAGAAAAATGTTAAAGGTGGATTGAGAAATAATTAGAGATGAATCATACCAAATTAATGAAAATCAGTGGGAGATTAATAAATAATCTCTTTCCTTTAATTCAAATTCTTAGGTAGTTTCTATATATTGTGATAAAATTGATTTTTTTAGATGAACAAAGTGATAATGTTGAGTTGTATTAGACTTCATTACTCTTGTTCACCTTCTTTGTTCCTATCTTGTCAAATTTAACTCTATTTGTTTGTTTTGTACCAGTTGATTTTTTTGTTGCTAGATTTTGGTCCTGGATCTTTCTAAGAAAAAGCACTGTGGTAATCTGGTTATCCTAAAGCTTAGCCTGGCATTTACCTTTTTTCCTTGATGCCTTTTGTTTTAGTTTTGTTGAAAAAGAACTGAATTATTAATGTAACTTCTTTCTATGATCTCTTTCTTGGTTAGCTTAGATTTATATATTTCTGAGATGATAAATCTGGCAGGTCTCTTGCTTGTAAAAAAGGCCAAACTAGAGTTCCAAAGAAGATACACAAAGCTGAGAGAGAGAAACTTAAACGTGACCAACTGAATGAACTCTTTGTTGAGCTCGGACATGTGCTTGGTAAATCTCCATGCTATTTTCAATGTTGATTGATTCCCACCTTAACTGCAACAAAGTGAAAGCTGTTCAGTGGGAGTCTGGCTATTGTTTTCCTAGACCAACTTCCATTTCACCATATAGATTGAGTATTTCTTGAGTATGCTTTGCGATGAGTTTGTCACCAGGCTATAGAGTTTTCATTAACTAAATCCATTCAAAACATCCACAATTTGTTAGTGTCCTTATTTATAAAGACGTCTTATATTTGGAACATATAATCTGAGGTTGGCGCTACTGGTTCTGGATCAGATATTTATCATTTGAATGCAGTTATTTTTTTAACTCAGGAACCACCTTGTTTTTTGTATGTGAAAAATATCTATTTAATACTTTACGTGACTGTATCGTCTTTTGACGAATTTTCTTGATACTTTACAAGACTTTTTCCTTTCAAGGAGTTTCTTTACATTCAATGAAGTTGTGAAGCTGCATAGAACTTGACCAAAGCATTGTATAAACTCAATCATTTGTGAGCAATGGATATTCTTATTTACAAATTGACTGTCATAGCATTTAATGCAGATGACATAGAAGTTTGTTATTGCAAGGGATACCTTTTCTCTTGTCTAAATAATGCTTATTTTTTATTTTCTTGCTGCACATGACATACCTATGTAGATATTTGACTAATTTTGCTTGAGGAATTTATTCCAATATTGTTGTCTATGTACAGAACCAGATCATCAGAATAATTGTAAAGCTTCCATATTGGGGGATACTACCCGAGTACTTCGCGATCTATTTGCTCAAGTAGATTCTCTTAGGAAGGAAAATGCTGCTTTGCTAACTGAATCTCGCTATGTGAGTTTCTGATTCTGAAACCTAATTTTATCTTCCTAATCTTATCAAGTCAATATTTTGGATTAATGTCGTGACCAGTATAAGCACTGACCATATGCACATTGGTTTATTCTAAATTCCCACAGATTTTAGTTGGTGCCTAATGAATTTTCTGTCACTGTGTTGCGATTCTACCAGACACTGATCTTATTAGTTGATAGACTTGTCAGTATAAGAACTTTTTCACTGATCTTATGCACTTTGATTTGTTCTAAATTTGCATGGTTTGTAATTTGTGGTTAATGAATTTTTTATCGCTGTTTGTTTTTAATATGGAATTCTTCCAGTTATTTGGAACCTCTAGTAATTCTTTCTTGTCATGGCCAATCTATTTCCTGTTAGGTATCACATACTCTTATTTTCAATTAACCAAAAATCACTGTGATTAATCTTTCATAGTATCAGTGGTGTCATCGTTACTAACCATACTTCAATGTTGGTCGAATTTGAGCTAAAACTTGGCTGTTCGATATTGGTATATCTTGACCAATAGGGCACTGGATTGCAGTTTTCTCTCCTGTTTCAGTTGAAAAATATTCAAAACAAACGGTATAAGCTAGCTTACATGCTTATTAGTTGAAGTAACCGATTGTTCAAAGTAAACTTATTCTAGTATTCTTTTCAATCATTTACTTGCCGTACTGCATAATAACTAGAAATAGTTATGCACATAACACATATTTCAGTTACTTGATAGATTTGTCATTATACAACAACTTTTGCCTACGGCATATTATTTGATTGCCTGTTCTGGACCTTCTTTTCGAGTTCTTTGCAACTTGTGTCGCTTAAGCATTATGACTGGCTCACCAGGGGATGACTATTCTATATGATATAAACTCATAATTGTATGTAATTTCTTGGACATGGGGAATAAAACAGATTACTGTCGAGAGGAATGAGCTGAAAGACGAGAATAATGCTTTGCAATCTGAAATATCAGTGCTCCAAAATGAACTACAGAGGAGAACACAATCTGTTCCTTCGTGGAATGATACCACTACTGCAAACTCCTTGACAAAACCACAACCAACTACTACCGCGCTTCAGATGCAGCATCAGCCAATTATTATTGGACCCATGCAAGCAGCCCCTGTCCAGGAGCTCCAGCTCTTTCCAGTGGAAAGAACACCGCCAACTACCCCACCAGGACCTCCTCCTCAGGTGACGAGGCCTCATGCTAGATACGCTGCTCCATTTGACTTGTGGTCAGGTCAGCTTCTTTCTACTCTTCCAAAGACATCAGAAGGGGAGAGATGCGGCAGTAATAGTACAAGCACCACTAGCAAGGAAGAATCTGATGAACCATGAGTCCTAAATTTGATCTTCAATTGCGAACCGTACATCAGAATTCGACAAAATTTTCCCACATGCTAAGATTCTAAATGAAGCATTAGAAGAATTGTGGATGCTGCCTAGGTAAAAGAAATTGAGCAGGTGGGGACTGTATCTAGGTTTGAATCATTAAACTGTTATGAAGCTGTGTTCTCGAGCCAGTTGTTTGGCACACGAAATTGGCTGTAACATTCTTCTCTGCTACTTTTATCTGTACCACTTGTCCTATTCTAGGAGCAGGTGCTAAGCCAGCCGTTTGGAATGTCATACAATAAGGGCACCTTCCCTTTTTTACTTGACATTTGGGTAGAGTGCAAAATTTTGAAGATAAATTAGGTGAAGATGATGCAAGCAAATAATATGGTCAATCTAATGTAGCAGGTCTGCAGGCCAAACAAATTAAGCAAGTTAGATTGATCAAACAGATTAAGTGAACTTGGTTTGTCAGATTGATCAAATTAATTAAGTGAACTTGCAACCTAAACAAAACAAATTGAACAAATTAGATCGGTAGGAAAAATTAGAGAGACGGAGAGAAAAAAAAAAAAAGTAAATCAATTGTATGCAGTTTAATTAATACATTGAAAAAGGAAATTTGTACGAACCATTTCATTTTTAGTTTCATTCCTCGAATTGAAACTGGGGCAAAGGAATTAACCGACTTCTTTGTCATTACTTCCTTGTCTATTTCCTCAGGCCACAAGCATCAGATTTTCTTTACCTACCACTTGCAAGCTTGAGTTTACAGTTCTGTGCAATTTTGGCACAACCTAATAGATGCACACTAAGCAAATTGTTCGTCGCTTGTGTGTCCATCGTGACAATCGGAATTGACACTATCGCAAATGGCATCACCTCCTTTCTCCTTTCTCGTAAATAGGGCAACTCAATTGCAATGCTAATGACATTTAAGAAGTGAGGAAAAGAGAGTTGCAATAGAGCTCAAATATTCATAAAGATATATATTGTTAATGTTAGCTCCAAATTGCTCCCCTGGTCCTCTTTTATGAGCTTCAAGCACATTCAATTTTTGTCAATTTCTGATGGACACATATCTTTGGGGAAAAAAATCTTCTCCATCCTCTAAGCATTTGACATAAAACTTGCAGAACGACTTTTTAAACCTTAATCGATTACATGACTTTCTGTTCGTAAGAGAAATGCAATCTAATCGATTATCCCGATTGATATTAACGGAATCGATTGTCCAATCGTTCTAACACCTTCTGTGCTCTCATGAAAACTCTCTGAATTGATTACCATAATCTATTACTTTGGACCAATCGATTTCCCTAGTTGATTACCCAATCCTAACTCCCTTAATCCTAGTTTAGGGTTCTTTTGCCCAACCTCCGGTCAACCTTGACCTTTGGGACTTCTCGTTATCTAGTATGTGATCAACCTTAACTTGTCAGAGCTTCTTTACCAAGTGTCCGATCAACCCTTGACTCACTTAGACTTTTCCATGTTGTGCCAACTTTCATATCATTAAGTGTCCGGTCAACTTTTGATTCACTTGGATTTTTCTCTTGCTTAGCCCTGTTAGGACTTCCATTGCTTACTTTCCAATTAGGTCTTCATTGTTTAGCCTTGCTATGACTTCCACTGCCTAGTTCCTAACTCGATTTTCATTGCCTTACTCAACTAGGACTTCCCGTTACCTAACCTCCAGTTAGGATTTTCTGTAGCCTAACCTCTGGTTAGGACTTTCCCAGTCAATTGTCTAGTTCTCCCTTGACCTACTTGACTTCTCTCTCACATATTATCAAACATCGAAACTCAAGATTAAGCCAACTCGAGCTTAATCAACTGTACAACGTTGACCCGAAGACAATTGCACCAACAAAACCTGCAACCACAAACCCTCTTTAATTCTATAGTGTATAAATCGACCGGCACACTATCTTCGACCATTCTAATGATCGAAATATGCCTAATTTCATACTCTCGTCTCATAAGTATCTCATGTTAGATAAACCTCGTGTTCCTAGACATTAGTGCCTGGCTTCCTTGTCTTTGGATTTTCATCCACCAAGGCATTTGATTTCCTGATATGCTTGGGCTTTGTACTTTTGCTAATAATTTGGTTTTTGACCTTGTTAGACTTTTATGTTCTTACTTATGAGGATTTCTCCTCGCTAAGAATCCAATCTCCAATTTTCTTAGACTTCTCCTGTTTTGCATTGGTCTCCAGACCTCCAAGGATATTTCTTGCACACTTACCACACAAGTCAGATCCATTAATTATCTAAATTTAAATACTTTCAAACAGCAAAACTCCATATACAAGCCATGATTGTGTTGAGTTTTGTGTTTAATTCAAAGTATTTTTCTTGGTTTTAGTTGTTATGGTAATGCATATGTGAATGTATTTAGTCTCACATTGATAAGCTAAGAAGGTTGGAAGACCTTATAGATGGATCCCTTCCATCCTTGTTTAGCAAAGTTAAGGGGACCTACACACATGCGTGGGCCGAGCCCAAATCAGGTGGTTTCGGGGGGTTCGAGCTGGAAATCCATAAACCGGGCGCGACGCACGTGATCATCGCATCGCGTGCAAGGATCCCCAGCTCGTGGGCCTCACGCTTGCAGGCGGCCTGGTTTGTTTTTGTCAGTCCTTGGTTTGGTTTGGTTCTGTCCCGCGTGAACCACCGACGCACCTGGCGAGGCGCGTGAGGAAGCGACGTACTTCGAACCAACGCTTTGGTTCACTGGCAAAGCAGTATCCCGCGCGTGAGGAAGCGACGCACTTCAAACCGGCGCACGCTTTGGTTCGCTGGCGAAGCAGTGCTTCAGGGTGAATAAATACACTACCTCTGTTCGTGGTTCAAACACTCTCAAGCAGTCTGCTTTCTCTCCTTCCCTCTCTGTGTATGCTATGCGTGCACTGTCTTCTTCTTTTGCGAGAGTTTTTCCTTGTCTTGAGGCTTGGTTTCCGCGATCTAAGATTGAGTCCGAGTGCGACGTTCGTCTTGGAGTGCACCTACGGAAGACGCGAGTGGTTGTCGGATCTTGGGAGAATTTTGCCGGAGAGCCTCTGCACCGTGGGCGACAATAAATTTTCTAAAGACAGTCGACACGCCGACGCTTCACCGGAAGATATCAATTTCTGAATTTTACTCTTTTATTTACCTGTTTATTGCATGCTTACTATTTTGGTGCAATTTATTACTGTTTAGTACTCTCCTATCAACAACAGATTGCACCCCAAACAAAAAATGATTGTGCCAACAATGCATGACTTGAGCAAGATACTCGTGGAGACTTGGCGTGATCAAGCTTGTTGATGACTAGATGACTCAAGTTTCATGGAGATCGGAGAAAGATGGTAGGAGAAATTGATGGACTTTAGGATAAGGAGCATTGAAGTGCAACCAAGCTAAAGGAGATGGACCACAGTTTAAAATCTCATCATACCAGGTAGCATGAGTGGAATTTATCATTCCGTCCACTGACCATCATGACACCAACACCTGTATGCACCTCGTGAGGCCTTGTGCGAGACCTTGCCGCCTGCAAGCCCAAAGGCCTTATGCAATGCCCCACCACCTTGCAGAGGCATCGCTTGAGCCCATCGTGCTTGGAGGCATTGCGGGAGCCCTGTACGCACTAAAGGAGATGAACCATAGTTTAAAATCTCATTCTATACCAAGTAGAATGAGTGGAATTTATCATTTAGCCCACTAACCATCACGACACCAACACCTGTACACACATCGTGAGGCCTTGTGCAAGGCCCTGCCACTTGAACGCCCTAGTGAGGCCTTACGCAACGCCCCATCACCTTGCGGAAGTGTCACCTGAGCCCCAAGGCGCGTTGAGGTATCGCGCAAGCCCTATGGCCACGTAGAGGCATCGCGTTGGAGGCATACGTGAGCCTCGTGGAGGCATCGCGCAAGTAAGACCACTATGACTGCGAGGCCGTTGAGTTTTTTCTTTCATTTTTTTATTGTCTTAACTATTAATTTCTATTTTTAATTTTAATGATTAACTTTCTCTTTCTTTCCCATATTTTTTTTAAAAAAAATATTATCATCCTTAAATACATTAAATAAATTTCTTTTTAATTTTTTATTAGTCTTTTTCCTCCTTAAATATATGAAAATCTTTTTCTTCAAAATAAAGTAACTTCAATTTAATTTAAGTCTATTTCATCCTAATTATTATGTCTAGATTTTAATTAATCCTAAAATAATTTTTACTCAATCTTAATTTTTAAAATATTAATTTAACCTAATAGCAAATATTTATAGTAATCAAATATTATAATAATATTTTTTAATTAATATATTTTATATTTAAAAAAATACTAAAACTATTTTAGCATAACACAATTCTATACTTAAATAATATCATCTCGGTTATGAATCAAAACTCTATTACGGTTAGAAATTTTAAACAATGAGATGAACTATATGGGTGAAATGTAAAAAATGACACATGAAGCATATCAGGACTCGAGTACATCTGAAAGATAGTTAGCCTAATGAGCGATGACCTTATGACAATGTAAAACTCTGAGTGAATTAACAGTTTAGAAGACATGTACCTAAGAGCTGTTAGTTCTCAACATAAACAAAATTGATATTTTCTAGATTTTATTGAGTATTTCACCTATATTCTTTAGACTTCTTCTTTAGTCCTTCGGTGTAGTTTATGTTGTAAGAGGTTTCGTAACCTTTAGAAGTTATTTGCAAAGAGGAAGATAGTAAACTTTTGAGAGTGATTCATTGACGAGTCATAGACCGTATGAAAATAAGAGTCCCGAACTACATTCTATGCTTGCGTTAGCAATTTCTATGCTTTTAACTCATATGTTTGTATTATTTTGTGTGACTTTGCTACGACGTTAATAAGAGTAGAAAGAATTCATTGGTAGATAAAATCAATATTCACCTCCTCTATCAAGTCATCCATCCTAATTTGAGTCCTAACAAAAAAATAATCATTTCACATTCACTAATGATCGATGAATGGTGTTTATTCATATTAAAGGGTTATCCATTCGATGTTGGTCAACTAAGGGTCCTATTTTGGTCGATCAACTAAGAGAGACTTATAGATATTACATTGATTTAGAGGTGTTGATCCTCTAAGAATGAATATAAGATTGAGTGAGTGAGTGAGTGAGTGCATTGTCATTGAGAGTCTTTTGGAAATATTAATTAGGAGCTACACGAGTCTTAGGATAATGGATGGTACAGCGACAGAATACTTTTTTAATTTTTTTTTAAATTTAAAGTTCGAGTCATAGTTTCGGTAAATTGAAAGATAATTTTTTATAGACGGTTAACTTAAAATATTGGATTAATAGATCTACTATAAATATTTCTTAATTTATCTTAATGATATTTTTGTAGACTAAGCTAATCATTTTTAAGTTAATTGAGATAATCTGAATATCGTATGCCAATTAAAATTTTCAAAGCTACCATTGAGGAGAGGTGTTTTTTTTTAATCACAAGTTATTCAGTGCATTTGTGAGGATGGCGCAGGGGGACTAATAATGGTTTTTAAAAAGGTTAAGGGTGTGCATGCAAAAATCATTCAGATGGGCGACCGTTAGAATAGTAAATGAACCAAGCGTCCGTGAATAAATTTAGTATTCGATTTGATAAGAGTTTGTTTATGTTCGTTCAATATATATAAGATTAATTAAACAAACAAACTTGTTAAGCTAAACAAATAAGCTGGAACACATATTTGTCAGGTCGTTAACGTTCATAAACAACGTTCGTGAACAATTTTTGTAAACAATATTTGTGAACAATATTCATGAACCATATTTATTAATAAACTTTTATCGATAAATTAAATAAATAATAAATAAATAAATAAAAATTATCAGGTTCAATAATTAATCAAATAATTAAAAGTTTCAAACAATTAAAAAAATTTAAATCGAGAGCTTGATAACATTTAAACGAACTAAACTTGAGCCAAACTTAAACTAAGTTCGAACCAAATTTAAATTAAACTCAAGCTAAATTTGAATTAAGAACTCATTAATATTTAAACAAACTAAGCTCAAACTAAATTTCAAACAAATCCAAACTTATAAAAAAATAAACTAAACTAAATTTAAACAATCCTCTCAAAAATTTGATTCATATTAAATTGAAGACTCAGCTCAAATTATTTTATCAAATAAATTAGAATATTTTAAATCTCGAATCGGCTAGGCCTAGCGACCGTACAGAATTTACCGTAGTGGGAGGTCGTTCGCTGATTTTAACAGTCCAGAAATGATACAAAATATCTGGTCGATTGGACTCTTTGCTCTCGTTGCTCCCGAGACGCGAGAAGGGAAATGGCCGCTACGATTCTCCTAGGTAACGTGGCGCTGCTGGTGGATGCGAGCTCGACCAGGGTCGCCATGGCCACCGAACGCTTCCACGGTGGATGCGTTAGCGGCAAGGGATGGCTGCCGGAATTGCACATGTCGCACCCTACCAGGAAGGATCCCGCCGCTGTCCCGGCGCCCTTGGCTGCTCAGGCCATGGGGTTCCACGATGCGGCAGAATCCTCCGGCGAACCATCGGCCTCCTCTATGATGGCCCGTCGACGGCGGAGGAGCGCTCTGTCCAAGGTCGCAGCTTCAACTGGCTACTCGGGGAACGGTGGAAATGGAGAGGATGATGATGAGAGCCTCGATTGGGAGGAGAACCTACGAAGCCGGCTGAAGGAATTGGAGGAGATGAAGGAGCTTGAGAAGCGCGCTGAGGAGTTGGTCGCGGAAGGCGCCGGAGGGGATGAGGAGGAGACTGAGGAAGAGAAGAGGGAAAGGGTCCGAAGGGAGCTCGAAAAGGTTCCTCCTTTTCCACCAGACTTTTGGTTAAAAATTTTTTGATAGTGTTTTGGATCGCAATTGTAAAGTCCTGAAACCTTAAGCCAACGACATATCTTGAACTGCGTCGGTTTGTTTCTGCTTAATATCGTCATACTCGTGGTTTTGTATGCTATTGACTAGAAAAAAGAACGATGCTGGTTATTTTGTTCTTGCTCTATTTTTCTGTGACTAGGTCGCCAAAGAGCAGGCAGAACGAAGGAAAACCGCCAAACTGATGTTTGAGCTTGGGCAGAAAGCCTATGGAAAGGGGATGTATTCACGGGCCATTGATTTTCTTGAGGCTGCTCTTACCATCGTCCCGGGGCCGACACTCTTGGGTGGTGAGGTAGTGAAATAGGCAACTTTTAAAATTGTTAGTTGATTACAGTTACTTAACATATAAATGTGTAAATCCTAGATTCAGGCTTTGGTAGAAGTTGAAGAAGACAGTTTTCTTGTCAAAGACTCAATTATCTTTTTGATAGACTAAGATAAGCATACATGGATAAATTGTCTGTTTTGGAATGGTTTCAAGTTTGATCGTAATTGTTCACGTGGTTTAATTCAGTGCGCATAATTGCAGATTCAGATATGGCTTGCAATGGCTTATGAGGCCAACAACCGTCATAGAGACTGCATTGCCTTGTACAAGCAGTTGGAGAAGTCACATCCTAGTGTCAGTATTAGACGTCAGGCTGCTGAGCTCCGTTATATTTTGCAAGCACCAAAGCTTAAGATATCCAAGGATGAGATGGTCACAATACCACTAATTGGATCAAGTTATGACCGGTGGGTTTTCATGCAAACCTGACATATTTGATCTATTTATCTTCTTTAGTTTGCTGTATACCATATATTTTGCTTTCAATATATATTATTTGTTGTTCAAAACAGGTTTACATTTACTTTTTGTTATCAAGATAACCAAAGTAAAATGATTTTTGCTGTTCTTTGCAGTTGTAGTATACAGGCTGATATTCTTGTTAGATAATCCACAATTTTTCAAACTGGAATATTGCATTGACTACAAACAATGCTACTGCCACCATTATAACATCTTATACCTTTAACACTGAGCTTGTACAAGACTAACTATGAACCTACTTGCTTCACGTAAGCATTTGACTTTGTGAGTATGATCTCATGATTATTGTTTACTATTTAGATTTTCATAAGACACTGATTCGTTTGCATTTATGCGACCATAATGATAGACAAATAATAATCCTTACATGAAGTACTTATATATGGTGTTGATATGTTTCTCTGGGTAACTATTCTGGCATAGCAGAATATTATATGTGGGGGAATCAAAGAGACTGCTATTTATGATAACCGTGTCTCTAAACTCAGTGCAAGCAGGACAATCCTCGTTTCTTCTTCTAAAATTGGAGGATGCTTTAGAACTCGTGAATACAGGTAGATATATGAATTATTAACTGTCCAGTTTTCAGTTTAGTATAACAAACAATTATGACAAAGGGGTAAGAATCTTCAGGTTTTGATTTTCATTTAAAAAAACATCTCAATTTTATACCTAGAGATCCTCAAAATGGATCCCAACTAAGGGTCTGTTTGTTTGCATAATGTTTTGTCAATGTAATAAATTTTCCAAAGAATTTTTTATAAAGAAAATTTTGTAGAAATATGAATATTTTTCTATTTTGAGCAAATTGTGCAGTTTGAGTGGGAGTAAGTAGGATGTGTAGACAAATTGTTGGATCATCAGAGGGCTAGTGGATCCTGGATAGTTAGGTGATCCGGGAGGATGAGTAGTTAGTCTAGACAGACCTCATGTCCGCTTTGGTGTCTATTGATGCATTGTCATTTATGTCGAAGTCATTTAAAGTAAAAGTTTCATCTACATATTTATTAAGGTTAAATAAATGATAATGAAATATTAGATTTAAAAAATGTAAAATTAAATACCATTTACTGGACATTTAAATGTATGCTTATCTATAATTATTCAATGGATAAGGATCTTCATTCACCTGCCATGTCTCATATCTTCAAAAACAATGTGATCAGTTATGACATTTCTTTGGAAAACTACATTTAACAAGAAAAAATAATTAGATACATTAAGAACAAAAGTTAAAAAAGAATATTAATATTATTTTTTAAAATCCTTGGAGATGAACAATACCTTCTTTGCAACTTTAATTGTAATGAAGAAACTAAGATCATTAAACCTTTTTTTAGTCAAATTTTCGTCTCTTAAGTTCAAATATATTCCAACTTCTTTCACAAACTGAATTAGTAAAAGTTTAAATTGAAACTTGAATCACTTACTTTCATAAAATTTGAGTACTACTTCCGTGGTTTTACCATCATTCATTTGTAATAAAAGAATTAAATAAATAACAATTTATTGATTCAATAAGCAACTCACAAACTAAAGCAGGGCAAGTTTAACTTAAACTTGAATCACCAATTTTTATAATTCTGAGCACTACAGCTATAATTTAACCATTGCTCGTTTACAATATAGATATTTCAATTTTTTTCTTAATTTTTCATCTTACAAGGTTGCCTCTAATATATGTGCAGAACCCTAGGGTGGATTTTATATCAATTTTTGATCTAGCATTATCGACATATGAGAAAGTCATTAATGTTGTAGATTAGTTAATTTATTAAAGTACTTCTATTGTTGCGTCCGTCCCCACAGGGTGTCTAGTTGGCTAGAGAGTGACAGAGTTGCTACAATGGGGCAGGGATCAATTCTTGGCGGGCTCATGCCCTCAAGGAAAAACTCCTCCCTTCCTCTAGCCACTTGGCGGTCGGCTATAAGCAGACCCGTAATTTACCTCCTTTCACATAACCTTAGATGGGGTGAGTGTAATCACCTTTTTTGCTATAGTTCTATTGTTGCGTCTTAATAACACTTCTTGTGCTGTTACATTAGCTAGCTCACAACTCCATTCGGAAAAAATACATCTAGTTTGGTAACTGCAAGAAAAATAAATTTTATTAAATAATAATAAGTGATCAAAATCTAACCATAAATTATAATTTTAGATAATTGGAGTTTTTATAAGGTTATGTCAAAGGATGTTAATCTCTTGTAGGAGATCTATCGTATATCTTCTTTAGGACAAGAATGTTTCTTGAAAATTGTATTGGAGTTCAACTCAATGATACTATTTTTGTATTGTACTAGTGTTTCAATGTATAGTATTAGTGGAGAATTGAAGGAAAAAGGAGGAAGAAGATGAAAAATAAGGAAAAAACACAACTATATACCTAACTTTGGACTTTATGTCCCATCTAGAATGGTACAATTTTGCTAATGAATTATACATAAAATTTATAAAAAATAAAAAATATTATTTTAATTTAACTTAGCAAATAGAGTTTAACTTCGTATCCTATAGTGCATGTTGTTTGCAGATGATATTGTTTTGACTGATGAAACACATGAAAAAGCAAATACTAAGTTTTAATATTGGCGAGAAATATTGAAGTAGATTTTAGGCTTTGTAAAGACAATATATAATATATGAAATTTAAATTTAGTAGTCTTAGACAGTTTGACAATTGTTACGATGATGAAAAGTTATTTGTAATCTAGGATCATTTTTGCAAAAGGATTGAGGGGTTGATAGAAATGTTTTACATATGATATAAGAGCGATTATTGAAATAAAGAAGGCATCAGGTGATTTTTGTGATTGTAATGTACCTTTAAAGCTTAAAGGAATGTTTTATAAAATGACGGTTATATTTGCTAGGTTATAAGGAGTTGGATGTTGAACTATGAAGTGAGTATACGAGTAGAAGATGAGAGTTGTAAAGATAGGAAGTTAATGTGGATGTGCCGTCATATAAGAATGAACATGATAGAAAATGAGAATATCAGAGAGGAAGTCGAGGTTGTGCTTATTGAGGGACAACTTCGAGAGACGTGTTTAAAATGGTATAAGTATGTATTTAAGTGAATAATAAATGTCCTAATTAGGCGATGTATGATTATGAAAAATCCATAAACGAGGAAGATTAAAGAAAACTTGGTTGACAATTATAAAATATGATAAAATTTATTTAAATATAGATGAGGGTATAGTAGGGGATCAAACTCAATGACATAGGAGGATACATATAGCCCACTCCACTTAGTGGAATAAAGGCTTGATTGTTGTTATATTTTAATTTATTTTGGCAAGTTTTTAGTATATTAAGGGGTGCTGGGTGTCACCATGACATGATATTTATTAATATGATTGACACAACATAGAACTCCGCCCATGACAAATTAGTCATGGCCGATCCCAAGCCTGTATAAAGGAGGACGTTAGGTTGCCAGCCAATGTTAAAATAATGACAAATGTTTAATGAATTGATCCATTAAACTATTGTGTTAATGCTAGATTGTTCCCGGGAAGGAACGCGTTGCAAGGTCTGACTGTAACGTCTCGGCAAAGACCGCTATATCTCCAAAACTCAGGTGTAGTGGGATAAGGCTTGGTTGTTGTGGTTGTTGATTGACACATCATAGGATAGATTACATGTGTCATTAGTATCAAATTTTGGTAATCTATTGAAACGATATGTTTCGACTATGCCATTTGGCACAGTACGAGCTTTCAAACCATGAAATTCGCAATGCCTCTCTTCATGCTTTGCAACTAGGAAGATGAAATTGCTTAGATTTCTGCACATTTGAGTACTATTAGTCGTAGACGTTTAGGTTTAGGTTTAGAGATGTTTGTATATTCTTATGTATGCCTTTCTAATTGTTATTCCACTAATAAAGGCAATGCAATATTTCTTTTCTCTAAGTTTGACATGGCATCTCGGTCCCCTTTCTAAGTTTATGATTTTCTAACAAGATATTCCTTTGAGGGAGAGGTTGTGGCCCCCCCCCCCCTCATCTTTCTGCCCCTTCTCTCCTCCCCTCATTTCTCCATCTAGGTTCTACCTGTCTCTTTTTTCATGCCAAACCATGTGATATTGTGAGTTCTTTGCTTATGATACCGTTTCTTAGTTGTGATCCCTCCTAGCTATGTTCTTGTGTCACATCTATCATCATGGATCAAAGAGATCCTAGCACATATGGTTTGATGGATTCCATGTGCGCATGCCTAATCTAGTTAATGGTGTAGTTAACATGCTAGCAAGTTATTTTGCAATCACACTATAAAGTCTTGTTGATATGTGTAGATGATTTAGTTTTTAATTTAGTAAGTGTTAAAAGTATATAAGCATATCAGAGTTGAAAAGTTTTGTTCCATGATGGTTAACATAAGCAAAACATTTCATTTTGACTGCCACAAGAAACAAGAGATACTTCTTCATGAGAGGTGAACAAGGCAGAGAGGTGGACAACTCTCGACATAGCACGCGAGAAGATCCGTCTCATTTGCTTCTTCTTCTTCTTCTTCTTATTCTTCTTCTTCTTTCTCTCTCTCACCTTCTTCTTCTTCCTCTTCCTCTTCCTCTGAATTTTGCAATGGATTGTAAATGAGAATGGTTGCTTTGCTTACTGGACATTGTATTAGAGGCGGTGGCAAAAAGCGACTTGGCATTTGTGACTAGGAGCAGGAGGAAGATTGCTTAAGAAGGCAGCATGTGTTATTTGGAGTAACGAACAATGAATCATAATAAAAAAAAAATTGAGAATGGATTAAATATTAAATAGAGATGATGCACATAGTCGGTTTGCAGTAAAGTAAAAGGGGAGATGCTAGGGCTGCTCATAGGAGACCTTGATTGCCCCTGTCATGAAGATGGCAAAAGTGATGTATAAGATTACATGAGTTAATGCTTGCTAGGAATTCCAAAACATGTCTTTATATATATATATATTTTGTTTCATCTTTTATGAGGTTATTTTTTTTCTTCTCAAGTTTGAGGAATCACTTTTTAGAAAAATATGTTTCATTTCATTTGATAGGATTGTAGATGGTTAAATTTTGAAAAACTTGTAGATGGTTAAATTTGTTTCATTTCATTTCACTTTTTAGAAAATTTTGAAGAATCCGGTTAAATTCAAAATTTGTTTGTACCTAATAGTAAAGCTTTTGGTAAACCAGTGCATAAGATGAGATTGGAGTTCGCAGTAAGATGGATTCCATAACCTTGTTTGCATCAATATCTCTTAGGAAAAAGGGCAGTCCAATGCATGAATCTCCCGCCAATGTGGGTCCCGGAGAAAGGTTGGGTTACATTGGGTCTATTGTACGCAGTCTTATTTTGCATTATGCAAGAAGCTACTTCCACGACTTAAACCCATGACCTATTGACCTCAAGATCACATGGCAGTAAATTATTCGTTGCACCAAGGCTCCCCTTCATCAGTATCTCTTAGGAAAAATTCTACAAATTCCACATTTGTCATTTTGCACCAAGTTAAAGAAAACTTCTATTATTTGAATTCAATGCTGTTGTTCCTTCAGTCATCTCAACAACCAACCCTAAGTTCATCTCATTGTACGGAGCAGGACCATTAAAGGTCAAAAGAATGAATTAACAGGTAGAAGAACTAAATAGGATAAGGCATATTGTGGAAGGTTCACAATCTATAACTTAATTCTTCCAACAAGTGCAAGAACACAGTCAATCCAATAGAAGCAAATTGAAAAAGAGTAGTACAAAAGCAAGTAATAACCATGTGCGAATGGATGTTCTGATGCACCAGTCCTAAGCCAAACTAGTTCATGCATTTGAAATACATAGAGGATGTTTAATTGAGATGATAACTAATTGTCTTGATACAGCCAGGGATCAAGATAGCTTGAAAAGATAAACTGTTGCAACAATTGAAAATTATTCAAGAAACATGAACTTACACTGACCAAAGCATGAAAAGATGGTAAGAAACAAATTTGAACAGTACAAGAAGCTGATGAACATCCACTAGTACAACTGAACATATTGAAAATTGGTCAAATAAATGCTCTTAAAAGGTCCAGCAGCATGTGAGAATGAAGAGACAAAATCAGCATCAAATGATTCAAATTCTAAGTGGTTGGCCATTAACAATTAAATGACATTGAAAATGTTATTGTGAATTTTGTAGATGTATGATATCGATAACCAGTTGTGTTGGAGTTAACAAAACAATTACAACTAAAATATAAGCATTGAAACCATGTTGTTGTCATGGTATAAATTGAAACCTTTTTGTTTTGGTTAGAGACTAAAACTTTGGCACAACTTGTGATTTTAAACCTTGATACATGTAAATATGTGAGAATGTATATAACATCTTTACTTCTTGTCACTTTAAATCTATCAGATAACATTGCTTACTTGCTTTAGCTAAATCTATTCTTTGTTATGTTCTTGTAGTTTATTTCAAGGATTTCTCTTGTTTATCCTTCTGCTTTAGTTCAATCTACATCAGTTTTGTCAGTGAAGTCAGCCAGGAGGATTCTTGGTTTTGATAGGTGGTTCGATCTTTGACCCACTGTTCTTACCAATAACCCAAAGTCACTCCTGGGTTGATGCTCAATCCATTTCGATACTTTGCCAACCTGACTCTGAACGGTGGCAGTTTTGGCTAAACCTGGGGAGAACTGCCGCTTCCAATCCTTTTGTGATAACTATGCATGTAATCCTTCATGGCTTAAGTTGATAATACCCCTAAACTGAGAATAAATGAAAAGATGCTTAACCACACCTCTTCTTTCATTTCAATTCTATTTTGATTTGAAGTATTAGGGATTTTTGACCACCATATTTATAATGTAAAATAATTCAAAGCCCATGCCAGTTTTTTCTTTAGCATTTTCTATGTTGTCATCAATATAATGTATTACTTTATTGTTCAACTAATCATGTTTAATTCTGAGTAGTTTATTTACATGCTTATTTACTGAGTATGAATTGAATGTTGAAAATATAGCTTTCTCTTTTCTGGACAAGCTAAGCTAAGTTGTTTATAGAATGCATACTATTGTTCTGTGATGAAGTTAGGCATTATCAGCAATTTGCCTAAGATCCACAATTTTATCCCCTTTGTACCATACGTCTTAACTAGCTTAGTGCTTACTCTGCTCAGAAGAAAGTAATATCAGTCATGAGGAGGTTTTCTCAATTTGGATGACCAAAATCCCATGATTCTTAATATAGTTTTGATGTTCATCGAAGTTTATGTTTGTAACTTTATTGTGCTAATGTCAATGACTAATTTTTTAAACTCTATCATGCAATGGATGATAATTTTCTCTGCTGTGACGCAAATGGCATAGGTATGCTGGAACTTGGAGCGACAAGTTTAAAGACCAAGAACAAAGAAGGAAGACATCAAACTCTAACCAACTGCCACTGACGGATAACTATTGGGGTGACTTCCTTAATTGGCGCGAGCCTTCTGAATTGCCAAAAAGCCCAGCATTTTGGTTGATTGTTGCATTGTGGTTTGGCTTAATAGGGACAGCAATTCTCCTCCAGAGATGAATATCCAGGCATGGTCCTGGCTTGAGGCAGATTATGGTCTATGGGTTTGTTGAATCCATGCCGCCAAGGATTTATTCTGGGGCATATGATGCATCTCTTGAATCATTCTACTCTACTCTCCTTTCAGTGACAGACAAGAATTAATCTGTGATGTGTTGTTAATCATAGATGTTTAACGAAGTTATTGTATTTTCAAAATGTCATTTATGTTACTTTCTTGTAGAGATTGTTTCATTTTCACTAGGGATTATATTTAAAACATGCTCGGGCCTAGTGATATTCACAAATCTTGATTGAAAATAAGTTACACAGCGGAATAAAGAATATGGAGAAAGAAAAATCAAACGCTAATGCAAGTAATTTTTTATATGGTTTGAAGCCTTTGACGACTTTTATTCTAAGGTATGCATTTGTTGAGTGCTTTTATTAGACAATTCATTAATAGTTCGAATGATTCTAAAATTTAAGTACAAGAACTATAAGAAAATGTTATCGACAACATAGAAAATAAATAGATTTTGATCATCGGTTGTCGTAGGAGCTTTACAGTATCGTAGGAGTTTTTCTGGAGCACCGTGTATGAATGAAAATTGTAGCAGTTGATGTTCTGAAGTTGCTGGTCGAAGGTCCTTATATAGGTCAATTCCAAGTGTCTAGAACTGTAACGACCCGCCTTCTGATCACTGGCTGTAAGGCCGATCGTCACAATAATGCTAAACTATACTGTGCGAAAAACTGGGCTAATTAAAATTTTACTCTACTAATGACGGATACAACTGATAAGAAAGGTCTGAAGACCTTCTTTGTTGGTGTGCATATGCTAAGGAGGAGAAACTGAACATCCCAACTACTCACAGACCTGCCGATCGATCCACAGATCGATCAGAGCTACGGTCGTTCTGTTCCCAACTGGATCGGTCGGCTGACCGATCCAGGTGTGGCTGGATCAGTCGGCAGACCGATCCAGGTATGTCTGGATCGGTCGGCTGACCGATCCAGGCACCTGAAACTCTCCTGGAACGCTACTGTATCGTGCTGGATCGGTCGGCTGACCGATCCAGGAGGATACAGTAGCATACTGTATCTGTCTGGATCGGTCGGCCGACCGATCCAGTGGCACTGCCCAAGCTCTGATCGGTCTGGAGACCGATCAGAGTTCTGATTTCACCTAAAACTCTGATTTCAGCACTTATTCGTGCCGAAGATCTCACATAACCACTAACTAATGCATAATAAACATTCCAATAACATATAGCTAACATTCCAACGTGACATGGAGCATGGTTCATCAACTCATAACCTTTAACTACTAGAAGTGCATAAAACCAAAGTATAAGAAAATGTCTTAATGAAGAACTAGTTTCTAATTTGCTAAACTCTCCAAGGTCTTTTATTCCAGTTCCTGCCACACACACCATCCTTTGCATTGTCCTCCATCTCCCTCTGCTAGTCCATCTTTCCTTTACCTTTATCTGCAGTATAAGGAAAAATAGTATCTGTAAGCTTAAAGCTTAGTAAGAAACCATCTACCTCACAAAAACATGCAAGCGATGCAAATATGCTTTTAAATCATGCTGTTTAAAACATATGCTGGATATACTGAATAAACTAAGCATGACATACAGAAACATGGTATAAACATTGAAACATGGCATGCATCATAAACTAAGCATATAATCATATCATAGCATCAACTAGAATAAACTATGCTGAAAACCGAACTTGAATTGAAACTATACTTGAGCTAAACTAGTGCTGTTCTGATGCTATAGTCACATATCTGAATAAACTTTAAAAACTAATAGATATAAGTGAAAATACATAATCATGCTGTTTGGGCCCGGCAACTGTATTTGCTGTGCGCGCATCCCTAACTAGACCCGGGTTTGCAAGTCCCGAATTTAGTAGGGTTAGCTAGGTTATCTAAATCTAGGGACGACTGTGGGAGTCCAACCCAATGGATATCTGATCCAGTACAGTGCCATTGAAAATAAAATACTGAATATAGCTAACTGTTTTAACTTGCTGTTTCTAGGTTATCTGAACCTAGAGCTAGGTTATCTAAACCTAGAGGCGACTATGGGAGCCCACCCATTGGACCGTAGTCCCATATAAGCTAAAATAAACTGATTTGCTATTTTAAACGCTTCTAATGCATTTAACCGAGCTATTAAAATGCCTAAGTTGCATCTTTTTACTGATCTAGTTACTTTGTTGAACACCTAGTATGCCCCAACTCTCCTCTTTATTAGGGAGATCACCTTTAGGCACCCGACAACGTCTACAACCCCAAACTGAAGAGGGTAAACGTGTCCGGCCCATCTAAAGGCACTCAACTAAATTCCTAAACCTGCGAGGAGGGTTAAAAACACCCTACATGTCGACAAAACCTGCATAAAACTAAACTAATACACAGAAAATCCAAACGGAGCTATTATACTGCAGGTGAGGGGTTTCTTACCTTGTGTGGTAGATTTCTTACAAATCTAATCGCTAGAAATTCCCGGTGGAGATGATTTCTCGACGATTCGCTCGCGTCCACGTGCTCTACTCGCGGAGGGGAACGTCCTTGTGTTGAAATAGTCTCCGGAAAGTGTCCTTGGGGCCCTAGAGAAAGAAGCCTAGATCTTCCTTGGTGTGGCGCCGAGAGAAGGAGGAAGGGAAGAGGTGTTCGGCGTGAGGGTTTGGAGAAAGAAAGTGGCGTGAGGTTTTGTGAGGAGAGGGCTGCCGAACCAAATTAAACCAAACCCATCTTAAGTTCTTAATTTATATTAATTGGATTATTGAACCCAACTCCAATATAAATATAATTGGTTCCTCTTTCTCTCAGCACGGCCCTGCTGGGTTCACCGGTTACTAAGGCTAACTAAATGTTTAGCGTACCCGAGAGGTTCCGGGTTCGATTCCCGCTTAAGCCTTTTTATTCTTCTAATTATTTTTGCTACTTCCGCTACTTGAAAAATTCCGGAAAAATATCTAAAAATTCCAGAAAATCACAGAATAATTCTAATGCAAGTTTGAGAATTTTCGGGCGTTACAAGAACCCCTCCGGGTGCTTGGACAGTTGTTGATGTGACGTTCTTTCGTTGAAACTTTATCCGCGAAGTTTATTCACTTACGAACACTCGGATCCCCTTCGGGCGCCTGGACCGTTGACATGGGTCGGCTAGTCGACGCGCTCCAACTTAGTTTCGGGATAAATTTTTTGGTCCGGGTGCTTGGATTAATTCCGTGCGCTTGAACCACCCGGGTGCCTACCCAGGCACCTGCTGGTCGAAGCTAGTCCGGGCGCCCGGGCACCCGGACTTCCCTTTTTCAGCCTTTAAATTTATACATAAATGAGTTAGTCCAGGCAAATAAAAATATATTTATTCTGTAAAACATTATTAGCACAACATTAATAAGATATGAGTAGTAATTAGATCTTGTCTCCCAAGACCAGGATCTAGTCAAGGTCTCAGCTTAGGTTTTCTAAATGGACCTAAGCTGGACCGACGCCTATAGTTCTCTCAACCAAGAACACGTCCTCACCGGATCTCTCCTCTAGTTGTTTACATTCACTTACCAACTACAGTCGCTTGACATGCCTTTGACCCACTAGGTCTTCCTGTCAGTTGTCAGGTCCGCAGACCCAACTGGGCTTTCTCCAGTTGTAAGGTCTCACAGACCCAACTGGGCTTCCCACCAGATATTGGGCCCCACAGACCTATCTGATCTTCGCAACAGTTATCGGGTTTAGTGGATCTAGCTGGATTTCAGCCTCGTGTTAGGTCCTCCAGACCTTTCAACTCCTGCACACTTGGTAAAGTAATTAGACCACAAAACACTTTAACTTTAATTATCTAGTCATTCATCAAAACATGAGTTAGATCATTAGTGTAAATCGTACTAACAATCTCCTCCTTTTTGATGCAATACCAATCTATGTTAAAGTTAGAAAATAATATTGAAAAATAATATTAAAAATGCAAACAAATGATCTAAGTTAATTTTGTATTTATTTTTACATGATCAAATTTGTTTGTTATTTTTCTACATTAACTCTTACCCTCCCTCTTTAATATTTATCAAAAAAAAAAATAAAGTAAAGGAAATACAAACATAAGAAAGGTAATGTCATACGGTAATATAAAAAATAGCTGAAAGTAAATATTTTATATATCTCAGACTTAGGGAGAGGTTTTGAATTGAAGTTCACTCAAATAATTTTTAAAAGTATTTTATAAGTAAAATTTCTGGCAAAATTATTTTTCAAGTAAGACTTTGTTAAAAACCTTTTAGGAAAAATTTCTTCACAATTCTTGATTAAATATTTTTAAGTCCACTTTTTCAATGTAAGGAAAAAAATCTTAAGTAAACTTTTTCAAAAGGCTTCTAAATAAATTTTAAACAAATTTCTCAATAAGTATCTATAAAGAAAAAATTTTCTAATAAAGATTTTCAAAGTGAAAAAAATACTATCAAACTAATTGGAAAAAAAATTCTAAGTAAATTTGTTCAAAGAGTTTTTGTTTTAAAAAAAAATTAAGTAAATATTTGTAAACGAAAGTTATTCTTAGTAAATATTTTCCAATGATTTTCTAGTAAGGATTTTCAAAACAGTTTTAAGGAGAAATTTTTTAAAGTAAGATTTCCAAAATAATGTAAAGAAAATTTGCTAAGTGAATATTTGTAAAGGAAAGTTATTCTTAGTAAATATTTTCTAATGATTTTTTAGTAAGAAATTTTAAAATAGTTTTAAGGAGATTTTTTCTAAGTAAGATTTTTAAAATAATGTAATGAAAAATTGCTAAGTAAGATTAAAATAAATTTAAGGAAATAATTTTCCAAGTAGGATTTTCAAAATAAAGTTTAGAGAAAAAGTTTCCTAAGGAATATTTAAAAAATTTAAGGAAACAATTTTCTAAGGAATATTAAAAAAAATTAAGGAATTTTTAAGAAAAAAAATTCTGAAGTAATTATTTTTAAAATTGGATCCTCCTTCTGAATCTAATATCTTTATTGACCACAATAAATATTCAAGTATTAATATCTTTAGTACATGTCTAACCGTTAGTTATTAACTATCTACTAAAAGATAGTATTGTTCACTTGGTTAGTCAAGTTAATCAAAATTTGATTCAGCTTATTATTTATTAAGAAGGATTTCTTAACTTGATTACTGTATTTTGATATTTTTCATCCAGACTTATGTTGATACACAAATATAAGCATCTGAATTCCAGGTAAAATACTTACGCATCTCATGTCATTCTATGTTTTTGAATACACAATCAAGATAGACCTTGTATGTTTGTGAGATACTCATTACCTAAATCTATAGGATCACGCTTTCTAGGGATTCGATCTAGATTAAGGCCAAAATAATTTTTACAACACTAGAGAAATGAGAAATTTTTAGCACACATAAGTAAATAAATTTCCTAGAATTTGTAAATCACTTGAAAATTTATTTGATAATAAAAGTCCTAGTCTATAGTGCACGTTTCCAGTCATCGTCATAGATTACTAAATTCAGATTCTGGTAGTGGTTTAGTGAAAATGTCAGCCAAATTTAACTTGAACTCAACATAGTTGAGTTCAATGTCTCCTTTGGCGACGTGATCTTTAATAAAGTGATGCTTTATTTCAATATGTCTGGTTCTTGAATGATGCACTGGATTTTTGGTTAAGTTAATTGAACTGATGCTATCAATATAGATTTATACATTTTTATATTCTAAGTTAAAGTCTTTTAATGTGTGCATTATCCATAACAGTTATGCTACACACTCACCCATTACTATGTACTTAGCTTCAGTAGTAGATAAAGCAACACAGTGTTATTTTTTACTAAACCAGCTGACAAGTGATAGTCTAAGTAATTGACATCCACCACTTGTACTTTTATGATCTAATTTACAACCGACATAATTTGAGTCAGAGTAACCTATTAATTCAAAATTAGGTATTCTAGTGTATCAAATTTCTACATTTGGTGTGTCTTTCAAATATCTAAAAATCCTTTTTATATTAGTTAAGTGGGATTCCTTAGTACATGTTTGGTATCTAGCACACATACTAATTGCAAATAAAATATCAGGTCGACTTGCAGTTAAGTATAAAAGGCTCCCTATGACACTCCTATAATATTTTAGATCTATGGGTTTTTTTATTTGGATCACTATCTGATGTTGTGTTAGTTACCATTTGTGTTTTTATTTCTTTGGTATTTTCCATTCTAAATATTTTAAGTAATTCCTTTATGTATTTTTATTGGTAAACATAAATTTATACATTAGTTTGTTTAATTTGTAATCCTAAGAAATATATTAATTTACCTACTAGGCTCATTTCAAATTCTTCTTCCATTAAGGTTATAAATTCTTGTAAAAATTTTGAGTTGGTTGAACTAAAAATCATGTCGTCTACATATACTTGGGCTATGAAGATATCTTGTTTGAGTGATTTTACAAATAGAGTTGAATTAATTTGACCTTAATTAAACCCTTTGAAAATTAGATAGGAGGTCAACCTTTCATACCAAGCTCTAAGTGCTTGTTTAAGATCATACAAGACTTTCTTTAGTTTAAACACATAGTCAGAGTGATCTATACTTTCAAACCCAGGTGGTTGACCTACATAAACTTCTTCTTTTATTAGCCCATTTAAGAAACAGATTTAACATCCATTTGATAAAGCATAAATCCTTTATGGGTTGCATAGCCCAGTAGCATTCTAATAGACTCAAGTCTAGCTACTGGAGCATATGTTTTATCATAGTCAAGTCTCTCTACTTGATTAAATCTTTTAGCTACTAGTCTGACATTGTTTCTAACAATTTCTCCATGTTCACTTAGTTTATTTCTGAATACTCATTTTGTTTCTATTACATTTTTATTATCAGGTACTGGTACTAAGTCCCAAACTTCATTTCTTTCAAATTGGGTCAGTTCACCTTGCAGGGCTATAATCCAGTCTGGGTCAAGTAAGGATTATTCTACCATTTTGGGTTCAATTTAAGAGATTAAGGATATTTGACATATATAGGTTTCTGAAGGATGATCTAGTTTGAACTCTTAGGTCTGGGTCACCTATAATTTGTTCAATTGGGTGGTTTGAGCTAACTCTTATTATTCTAAGCTCAATTTGTATTTGTTCATTTTCTTGTGGTTGATTATGTTCATCCTTGTATTCACCTATTGGGTTTTCACTTGCTCCCCCTAGATCAGTGTTATCCCTAACGAAGTCCATTGGTTGATACTGAGATTGAGTTGAATTAGATTCTTTAATAATTTTATCGAATTTTACATTGGTCATTTCCTCAATTCTTAGAATAGTTTTATTATAAACTCTATATCCTCTACTGTTTAGGGAATACCCTACAAATATTCTATTTTTCACTTTTGAGGTAAATTTTCTTAAGTATTCTCTTATGTTTAAAATGTAAATAGGATATCTAAATACCTTAAAGTATTTAATATATGGTAATTTATTATAGTAAATTTTAAATGGGGTTTTATTGTGTTTCTTATTTATTGTTGTTCTATTTTGTATACAGTAGGTCGTACTAATAGTTTCTACCTAGAAATATTTTGGTAATTGGTACTCATTAAGCATTGTTCTAGTGGCTTCTTGGAGAGTTCTATTTTTTCTTTTCATTATTCCATTTTCTTGAGGTGTATTAGGACATGAGAATTCTTGATGATGCCCATTTTATAAGCAGAATTTAGTAAATCCATGATTTTTGAATTTTTCACCGTTATCACTCCTAATTCTTTTGTGTTTTTAGTCTTTTTTATTTTTAGTTTGTTTACAAAAATTACTAAATATTTCAAATACTTTGTCTTTATTTTTTAAGAATTTTACTCAAGTGAATCTTGAGTAATCATCAATTGTTACTAGACAATATAAGTTTCCATTAATCGATTTAATCCTATGTGAGTCAAATAAATCTGACTATAATAATTCAAGTGTTGAGTTGGTTTGAATATATTTGTTGATTTGATCTATTTTCCTTATTGATAAACTTTACAAATTGTTGATTCTAAGTTAAGTAGTTTTGGTAGTCCTCTAATCAAGCCATTTAGTTTGGTGAGGTTTCTAAAGTTAGTGTGAGACAATCTCATATGCCATAGCCTGATTTTCTCTTTTTGTGTCAAGTGACACTTAAGTGAGAAGTTAGCTAGGTTAATTGTATAAATGTTATTATTCCTAAGTTCTTTTAATTTTATTGTAGGGTCTTTGATATGTTTAATTAAGCATTCAGTGGATGTAAACCTAACCTTATATTCTGAGTCACACAATTGATTAACACTGAGTAAGTTAAATTTAAAATTTTCAATAAAGAGTACTTTATTAATAATGAAATTGGATTCTAATTCAATGTTACATATTCCAATTACCTTTAGTTTGTTGTTTTTTCCAAAAGCAACTGTTCCTAGTCTTTTGAAGGTTAACTTTGTGAACATGGTTTGATCCCCGGTCATGTGTTGGGAGCAATCACTATCCAATATCTATTTAGATTCCTAAAAATAATTAGAAAAAACAAACTTTTAGCTCAAGTGTGAACTTGATTATAATTTAATTTATTTTAATCCTTATTCATCTCACACAAACTATATTTTAAATCAAGGAATTATATAATTTTGTGAGATGAGTTAAGTTAAATTTTATGATTTGGTTTAACTTATGTTAGATTCAAGTTTAGCTTCGGGTTCAACATGTTGGTGCAGTTAGCACTAACGATCTAACTCAGGTTTTGATGAATGACAAAGTAGGTTAAATTAGTTTCGTGGTAATCCTAACACTTTGATCAAGTGTGCAGAAGAAGCCCAGCTAGGTTGACGGGCCGACCGGATAGGTTGACGGGCCGACTGGATAGCTGGCGCAAAGCCTAGCTAGGTCGACGGGTCGACTGGATAGCTGGCACGAATCCCAGCTAGGTCGACAGGCCGACCGGATAACTGACACGAAGTCCAGACGGGTCGAAGGACTGACCGGATGTTTAGCACGAAGTCTAGACGGGTCAAAGGACTGACCAGGACGTCTGGCACGAAGTTCAGATGGGTTGATGGGCTGACCTGACGTCTGACAGGTAAGTGAAGGTAAATCACTGGAGGGGAGTGACTGTGAGGACGTGTTCCCGGGAAGAAAACATTAGGCGTCGATCCAACTTAGATCAATTTTGAAAATCTAAGTTGAGATCATGACTAGATTCCGGTCTCGAGGAGATGGAATCTAATTACTGTTTTTGTTACTCTTATAACTTAACTGTGCTAACACTTTGTTTTGCAGGGTAATTTTGCATTTTGCCTCGAACTAATGTTTTTTGCATGTTGCTGAAAAAATAAAGGTCCGGGCGCCGGAAGGGATCCGGGCGCCCGGAATGCAAATTCTATCCCCGATGCATGGCACCACGTGGAGCACTCTAGTTGGACGGGCTACGTCACACTCCAGGCGCTTGGAAGGGATCTGGGCGCCCAGAGCCTCCTATATAAAGAAGATGCACCCTGGAGCAAAGAATAACCAAGAACAAGATCTTCTAACGCTTGCTCGTCTGTGTTGTGCTCCTGCGATGCTGCGAGGCTTCTCCGACAAGTGCTGTTTTTCTTTTCCTTATTATTGTCGGTATTGTTTATTTATTAGCATTCTTGTAATTTAAACTGTGTAATCATCTTTTTGAATTGCTAGTAAATTGTCCAACGAAAGCACTCAACGAGTGTGGGCCTTGGAGTAGGAGTCGATAAAGGCTTCGAACAAAGTAAAACGACTCTTGTTAGCATTGATCATTTTATTCTTCCGCTGTGCACTTATCTCGAGTTTTTACGATAGTTTTTAATCACTATTCCCCCCCCCCCCCCCCCCTCCTCCTCCTCCTCCTCCTCCTCTAGCGAATTCATCGATCCAACACAATAAACATACATTCTTTGGATAAACTTCTAAGTTGTGGTAAGTCCATTGAACTTAGTATAAAATTTTGGTCTAATTGGCTAGGATTAGTAAGGGGTAGCTTCAGTTAGTTCCACTAAGCCAAATGCACCAGGTCGAAGTCATATCTTCCTAGACATACATAGACATAGTTTCCCTAACCTACTATCATCCAAAACTTCTCCAGTATTATTTGTCAAGTTAAACTTTTATCCATATTTAAACTAGTCATAATTACCCATCCGGGTAAATTATTATTTTGGGAGGTGCAAACTAATTTGGTGTCTCCCCCTGAATTGTTGAATTTGGGTTTAAGTTATAGATTTGTGTCGATTTATTTTATAGTTATAGTAAATTTGATTGTAACTTGAATTTAGATAACTTTGTTGTTATTTGATTTAAATTTAGTTTTTTGATTTATTTAATTTGATTTTACATTTTAGGTTTGGTTTGAATTTTTAGTTGGATTTGGTTTTAGGTAATGAATTTCACTTTTAGGTATGTAAAATTGATTGAGTCCTACTTGCGTGGTTAGATATGCTTTCGGAACCCAAGCTTTAGTTTGATTCTTAGTTTGAGTGACTAAAGATATGTAGGTTTTGTTAGTCGAGCTGGACTTGTATCTGAACCCGAATTTATTATATATAGCTCGGTGAGATCCAAGTATCATGTCTAAGTACTTGGATCTGATTGTAAATTTTTCTAATAATTCTTTTAGATTGGTTATTTTAGTTTTTATTTTTGAGTTTTCTTCCTCAAGTCTTTCGAGTTGAGTTGGGTTAGTGTTTTTTGTTTGGGAGTTAAGTTGTTCCTTAAGGTGTTAATTTTCCTTAAGGAGTGTGCCATTTTATTTTTTAGATTTTATTATTTTTTTATTCAGACATGCAATTATTCTAAAAAATTTATCTATTAGGATAGAAGATACCTCATTTGAACATTAGGAAATGAGTGCAGACTCATGGCTTGATTCGTATTCAAACTCATCATCTTGTTTTGAGTCGCTTTCTGATTCTGGTTCGGTTGCCATCAGCGCGAGGTAGTTGTGATGCTTCCTATCTTCGACGTCTGATTCTTCATCCCAAATCACTTTCTCTTCTTCTTGCATTATGATATTAGGTAATTTATTCAGAGGTGTATTCTTTTCGGTTACCTTTACATAGTTCGGTTCTTTCTGTAACTCAATGAGTTTATCCCAAAGGTCCTTTGCATTTTCATGCGGGTCGACTCAGTTCAGTTCTCATTCGTGAGTCCGCACTGGATCGTGTTCAATGCCTTAAAGTTGGTTGGCGCCTTCTTTTTCATTTTCGGAGTCCAATTTTCAAGGTCCATCGAAATCCCGATGTTGTTGTCGATTGGAGGCTTGTATCCCTTGCAGATGTTGAACCACTAGTTGAGGTCTTTCTTGAGATACACTTTCATCTGCTTCTTCCAATATAGACGTCATCCTCATTAAATAGTGGTGGATGAGCGGTGCTGTATCCTTTATTTTGGGCGATTTAAAGAACCTTGCACACAAAGAAGAAGAAGAAAGAAATCCTAAGAATAGATCTTGGATTAGCAGTGTAAGAGATAATAAATGTATAAAGACTCGATTTGTGTTGCACCAATTTTAAAAAATAGTAATAAAATAATATTATAACAAATTTTACCAAATGAGATATTTTACCAGTTCTGACCAACGGTGAAAATTTGAAAATGGAAGAAAAATGAGAATTTTTCAATGTAGAAAAAATTTGGAGTGAAAAAAAAGAAACGCATAAGAATAGTTTCTAATAAAAAGCGATATATAATTTTCTTTCAAAAAGGAATCCCCTGCTCGATTGATGGTTTCATCAATTCAAAATAGCCTCGCTCTGATACCACTTGTAGGATCATAAAGTTGCTAGAGGAGGGAGGGGGTTTGAATAGCGATTTTTGAAAATCTTGATTAAGAACAAGTTACGCAACGGAATAAGAATACAGAGAAAGAAAAACGAAGTGCTAACACAAGTAGTTTTTTACTTAGTTCGGAGCCTTCGACGACTCCTACTCCAAGGCCAGCACTCGTCAAGTACTTTTGTTAGATAATCCTCTAATAGTTCGAATGATTATAAAATTTAAGTATAAGAACTATAAGAAGATGTTACCGACAACAGAGAAAATAAATAGATCATGATCGCTGATTATTGGAGGAGCTTTACAACGTCGTAGGAGCTTTTCTGGAGCACCGCATAGAAATGAAAGTCGTAGCAGATAATATTTTGAAGCTGCTAGTCAAAGGCCCTTATATAAGCCTATATCGGACGCCTGGAACCCCTCTAGGCACTTGGTTCGCTGCTGACATGGTGATCTCTCGTTGAAACTTCATCCACAAAATTTATTCTCTTTCGGGTGCTCGAACCCCCTCCGGACGCTTGGACCATTAACGTGGGTCGGCCAGTCGACATGGGTCAACCAGTCGACGGGCTCCAACTTATCTTCGGGATAAATTTTCTGGTTCGAGCGCCTAGACCAATTTCGGGCGCCTGGACCACTTGGATGCCTGCCCAGGCACTTGTTGGTCGAAGCCGGTCCGGGTGCCCGGACCCCTTTCGAGCGCTCGAACTCCATTTTTTCGGCCTTTGAATTTCTATAAAAAGGAGGTAGTCCAGGCAAATAAAAATATATTTATCCTGTAAAATAGAGTTAGCACAACATTAATAAGATAGAAGTAGTAATTAGATCCTGTCTCCCTGAGACTAGGATCTAGTTAAGGTCTCAGCTTAGGTTTCCCAAAGGGGCCTACGTTGAACCGACGCCTACAGTTTCCTCTATCGGGAATGCGTCCTCACTGGATCTCTCCTCTAGTTGTTTACCTCTACTTACCAACTGTAGTCACTTGACTTGTCTTAGACCCACCAGGTCTTTCCGCCAGTTTTCAGGTCCGCAGACCCAACTAAACTTTGGCCAATTGTCAGGTCCTGCGAACCACCAAATATCGAGCCTCGCGGGCCTATCTAGACTTCGCACCAGCTATCGGGTCCCATGGACCTAGCTAAATTTCAGTCTGGTGTCAGGTCCTCTAGATTCGTCAACTCCTGCACACTTGGTAAATTAATTAGACCATAAAATAATCTAACTTTAATCATCTTGTCATTAATCAAAACTTGAGTTAGATCATTAGTGCAAATCACACCAACATATACACTTCTTCCATGGACTAACCACAAACCTCTTTGAACTTCCTCAATAAACATATGGCATGATCTTCTAGATCCAATTGAAATACTTATCAGCTCGACTATGGATTATCTCTTTATCTCTTAGAGTTGTTTAATCAGGTCCAAACTCCGCATAGAATTTCCTTAGCATATACCTGTGTAGCTTGTATGCCTTAGCTTTCTATCCAACTCTCTTTAGGTTCCTGCTTAGACATCTGTTGGTGTAATGAACTTCCAGGATTTTAATGTTTGACAATGTACTTAAATCTAATCAGTTTAACCAAGGATTGATCTAAACAGAACTTGATATTTGAAAAAGATGACTAGCAAGGAAAAGTCCTAACTTGGTTAGGCAAGGGTAAGTCCTAACTAAAGGTTAGACAAGTGAGAAGTCTACTGAGTGACTAGTCTTAATTGAAAGTTTAGCAAGGGGAAGTCCTGGTGAGTGAAGTCAGGCAATGGAAGTCCTAGCGAGTGAAGCTATGCCCTAGTGAGTGAAGCTAGGTGGTGGAAGTCCTAGTGAGTAAAGTCATGCAGTGGAAATCCTAGTAAGTGAAGCTAGGTGGTGAAAGTCCTAGTGAATGAAGCTAGCCAGTGAAAAACTCTAGGGGGAGGTAACCCTAGGTAATGGGAAGTCTTGTAGGAGTGAACTCCAAGTATGAAGTCTAATAGGTCAGATAGACTTATAGGAGTGTGACTTTATTCTAAGGGATTGACCCTTATGTGATAGACTTGGAGGAAGGACCTTTAAGTAAAAGGTAAGCTTAGTAGGTCAGATAGACTTATAGATATAGGTTAGGTTACTTGTTTATTTTTGTATGGTTTTTTTACAAGAACTTGGAGATGGAAGCAAAACAGAGAACAGACAAATGTAAATGGATGAACTGGACTTGACTCAAGTTGAACCAGACCTAAACTGGTTCAGTAGATAGAACTAGTGGTTTGGTAGACTGACTAGATTTGGTCCAAATTACTGAGTTATGAAATGTTGACATACAAGATGATGTGGCAAAATATTTGATTCATCTTTATGATTTGAATGAGGATAAGAATAAGCCAAATGATGTGGTTAGAGATAAGACTTCATCCAAATAAGGCTTTATCTAAATAAGAGTTGATCTAGATAAGGATCTGATCCAACTCTATAAAAGGAGAGGAAGGCTTTACGTTTAAGGCATCGCTTCTTCATACTACTACCATCTTTGCCCTCAAAAAGCTATGCCACGAAGCTCTACTACCGAGGAAGCTCCAGGAGGAGTGTGCTGCACTCATGACTTCCGGATTGACCATCATCCTTTTTGTTTGGTTTGTTTTATATATGTGCTAAGTTTTTATATTATTTGTGATTGTAAATCAAATTGTAAGTTGTTTCTTCGCCTCTGGAAGGTTTCCAGAAAAGAGAAAAACTAGTGGACGAGCGTCTCTCGTGATTAGGCCTTGGATGTACTGATCCTGAGGGGTTGAGAACCAAGTAAACCGTTGGTGTTGTTTTTTATGTCTTTATTGCTATATTTCCACTGTTACTAACCAACTCTAATAGAATAAATGAAAGAACAAGCGCGAAAAGAGAGATCGATATTCACCCCCCTCTATCGAGGCCACTGATCCTACAACATCCAACTTTCTTTAGATTTATGCTTAGTTGTATTATTGGGATTGATGATACTGGACCGCTTGGGGTGAGCGATATCACCTTTTACTCCAATACTTAGTTATATTAAGGAATTGGTGTCATTTAATTATGGTCACATATGACAACTAAATACACCTACTTGTGTATGATACAAAGCAAGTGAAGACCGATTTGGCAATTGGAATCATGGAGATTCAAGATCTCTAGGGAATGTTCATCAAAGTGCTTCTTGTTTAGTAGAAATGCCATAAAATCATTTGAAACTGGAGCAATGACAATGTCATCAAATTTTTTTAATTTGCATCAGGAATCCAGTTATTCGAGCTAACTAATTCTGACTTTTAGCGATGCATAGCATGGTCAACATTGCAAAATGTGACCCTTTGGAGATGCTTGGAGCATTTCGTGTCGCTAAAAGATAGAACATTAGGAGGGAACTTTCCCACATTTATTTTGTGTCATTTAACGATGCGTTAAACAATACACGTCGCCAAAAGAAGGCCTTCAGCGATGCACACAACACTCCATGCCACTAAAAGGTAGCGTGAATCCCCCCTTTTCTAATTTGGGTCATTTGGCAACATAATGCAGAAAACACGTCATCAAATATGACACTTTGGCTCCGCACTCCTCACTCAACGTCCCTAATAGTAGTTGGAACTTTTTTCATCTCAAATTATGGTCATTTGGTGACGTGAGACATTAGGCATCACTAAAATAAAACCCAGGAATAAAAATTTCCCCCATCTGTGAAAAGCCCTCGCTCAACCTATTTCTTCTCTAGCCTCTCGATTTCCAGAGTTCTCCTCAACTTGTTAAGCTTGTCAAAAAGAGACCTCTTACTAAATTCATTATTCAATATTAAAATACAGGATGGAGAAACGATAATGCAACTTCACGTGAGGATCAAAGACATCCTCAATGGTCTACACCTTATCGGCCACGAACTTCAAAATCGGGAAGTTATAAGGTATGCTTTAAATTCATTTCCCCGAAATGGACTGTGGGCATCCATAATAGATGCCTATAAAGTTTTAAGGAACTTGAATAAACTTAAATTAAATGAACTATTCTGTGATCTAGAGTTGCATGAATAGACTAACTCCCAAAAGACTGAGAAAGGTATAACGTTTCTTGCAGGTTCTATAAATTAGTCAAAGAACAAGACCAAACAAAAGGCAGAATCTGAGTCTGACTTACACTAGGATCCAGAAGAGCAATTGGTGAACATTGTAAGGAGAATGTTTACCAAAAAGAAGGATTTCAGCATAAAGGACCTTTAAAAGATGATCAAGCCTAACATCAGCAAGTCAAGCATCACCTACTTCGGATGCAACAAAAAGGGTCACTACAAGCATGAGTGCACGAACATCAAGGAAGATAAACCCAAAAATCTCAAGAAAAAAAGGCACTCAAGGTGACTTGGGACAAGTCATTTTCAGACGAATAAGATAACGACAAACCAAAGCACAACAACTATTTGGCACTGATGGCAACCAGACCAGAATTGGAAAGTAAATTAGAACAAGATAAAGAGTCAGAATATGACTCAAGTCATGAGTCCATACTCGTTTCTGAAGGTTCCACCGAGGTAACTCTGTTCTAAGCTTTAGATTTTTTAAAAAATTTTCATGTCTACATAAGAAGTTATCTGCTGCTAAAAGTCAAATAGATACACTTAGTAAAGAAGAATAAGGAGCTAAAAGAACAACTTAAATCAAACCCAACAACTAAACCAAATCAATATGAAAATTTAACTCAAGTTGCTAAACTTGAAGAATAAAATTCCACACTAAATCTAAAATATTAAACCTTAAAAGCTTACATGAAAAATTTACAACAAGATCCAAAAACCTAGACCTTATACTTGGATCAAAAAGAGTTGTCTACAATAAATCCGGACTTAGATATAAAAGCATCTCAAATAAAACATTTACATTATTCTTCAGTCAAAAAAAAAATAATAATAAACCAAAGCTTGGGTTCCAAAAGTTTATTTAACCAAGCAAGTAAAACTCAATCAATATTACATACCTAAAAATGAAATCTACTACCTAACATTAAATCAAAATAAACTAAGTAATGCAAACTTAAACTTAAAAATAAAAGTCAAAACTACTAATTCAAATCCAAACCTAAAATATAAAATAAAATAAAAAACTAAATCAAATAACTACAAATTCAATTTAAACTCAAACTATAATCAAGTTTATTATAATTATATAACAAATCGACATAAACCTAAAACTTAAAATAAACCCAAGTTTAATAATTCAGGGGGAGACACTAAACTAGTTGACACCTTCAAAATAATAGTTACTCGATTGATAATTAGGGCTAGTTAAATTAGGTACTAATTTAACTTAGCAAACAACACTAGAGAAGTTTTGGATGATAGTAAGTTAGGGAAGCTTTATCTATGCATGTCTAGGAAAAATTATATGTGTTCAACTTAGTGCATTTGACTTAGTGAAACTACCCCTTACCAGCCTAAACTGGTTAAGCCAAATTTTTGTACAAAATTCTTTGGACATGACTATTTGAAAATTCTTGAAATACGTAGTTACTCTAATGATGTCTGTGTGACTCACCACAACCTAAAATTTATTTAAAGAATGCTTACTTGATTAACCTGAAGTTAAACTTGAATCTAACCCAAGTTAAAGCAATATTTAAAAATATAACTTAACTCATCTCACAAAATGATAGGATATCTTTGTCTAAAAACTTAGACATGTGAGTTTATTAGATTAATAAAATTTAAACTTAAAATTTAAAATTAAACTTAAACTTAAACTTAAAATTTAAAATTAAACTTAAACTTAAACTTAAAATTTAAAATTAAACTTAAACATAACATTGAAAATTAAACTTAAACTTAATATTTAAAATTAAAATTAAACTTAAAACTAAAATTTAAAATTAAATTTAAACTTAACGTTTAAAATTTAACTTAAACATCACATTTAAAATTAAACTTAAACTTAAAAGTAAAATTTAAACTTAAACTTAAAACTAAACTTTAAAATTAAACTTAAAATTAAAACTTAAAATTTAAATGAAAACTTAAATTTAAACTTAAACTTAAAAAAATTAATTTAACACTTAAAGCAAAATTTTGACTCCTACCTTCTTGTAGGAATTTAAATGGATCTTGGATAGTTGTTGTTCCAAATACATGACTAGGGATCATACTAAATGCACCAAATTCAAATATAAAAGCCTATGATTGGTTGCCTTTGGAAATAATGACAAACTTAAGGTAATTAGTATAAGTAACATTGAACTAGAGCCTAATTTCATTATTCATAAAGTATTACTTGTTGAAAATTTCAAATTCAACTTACTCAGTATTAGTCAATTGTGTGATTTAGAGTATAAGGTTAGATTTACATCCATTGAATATTTAATTAAACATATGAAAGACCTACAATAAAATTAAAAGGATTTAGAAATAATAATATTTACATAATTAACCTAGCCAACTCCTCACTTAAGTGTCATTTGATGTAAAAAGAGGAAACCTGATTATGTCATAGAAGATTGTCCCATACTAACTTTAGAAACCTCACTAAATTAAATGGACTTGTTAGAAGACTACCAAAACTACCTTATTTAGATAAAACAATCTGTAATGCTTATAAATAAGGAAAATAATTCAAGTCAATCCATAAATCAACTAATCAAACTCAAACTAAATCAATACTTGAACTACTACATCTAGATCTATTTGACTTTCATAGACTCAAATTAATTAATAGAAACCTATATTGTTTAGTAATAATAGATGACTATTTTAGGTTCACCTGGGTAAAATTCCTAAGAAATAAAGATGAAATATTTGAAACCTTTAGTGACTTTTGCAAACAAACTGAAAATGAAAAGGACTTGAAAATCAAACGAATTGGAAGTGACAATGGTGGAGAGTTTAAAAATTATAGGTTTACTAAATTTTGTTTAGAAAATGGGTATCATCAAGAAGTCTTATATTCTAAAACACCTCAACAAAATGGAATAGTCGAAAGAAAAAATAGAACCCTATAAGAAACAACTCGGACAATGCTTAATGAATGTCAACTACCTAAATATCTATGGGCCGAAGCCATACATATAGCATGTTATGTGCAAAATAGGTTAACAATAAACAAGAACTATAAGAAAACTTTCTATGAACTATATTATAACAAAATACCAAACATTAAATACTTTAAGGAATTTAGATGTGCAATTTATATATTAAACACAAGAGAACACTTAGAAAAATTTACTTCAAAAGTAGACAATAGAATCTTTGTAAGGTACTCTCAAAGAGTAGAGGATATAGAGTTTAAAATAAAACTACACTAAGAATTGAGGAAACAACCAATGTAAAATTCGATGAAAATACGAACTCTAAAGAATCCAACTCAATTCAAACTCAATACCAACCAATTGACCTCATTAGATCTAGCACTGATCTAGGGAGGGGGCAAGTGAAAATCCAAATCAAATAGACGAATACGAAGATGAACATAATTAACCACAAGAAAATGAACAAACACAAACTTAGTCTAGAACAATAAGAGTCAGCTCATACCACCCAATTGAATAAATTATAGGTGACCCATACCTAAGGGTTCAAACTAGATCATCATTCATAAACCTAAGTAAAATCTCTTTAATTTCTAAAATTAATGTAACGACCTAAATTTCCTCATTTTGACCTCATTAGATCTAGCACTGATCTAGGGAGGGGGCAAGTGAAAATCCAAATCAAATAGACGAATACGAAGATGAACATAATTAACCACAAGAAAATGAACAAACACAAACTTAGTCTAGAACAATAAGAGTCAGCTCATACCACCCAATTGAATAAATTATAGGTGACCCATACCTAAGGGTTCAAACTAGATCATCATTCATAAACCTAAGTAAAATCTCTTTAATTTCTAAAATTAATGTAACGACCTAAATTTCCTCATTTTGAGCCTCAAAAATAATTCAAAAATATTTAGAAATACCTTTAAAATATTCTATATATTTTTAAAAAATTTTAGAGTATTTTTACGTAATTTTTAGAGTTCGTTTGGTATTTTTACCAAGAGAAAGAAGTTTAAAAAAATAAAATAAAATAAAAAAGTGTTAATGTGGGGTTTTGAACCTAAGATCTCGGACCGAACTAGACCCTAACCAAAGTCAGCCAACCAACTGAGCTAAGCAAGTTTTGTTAATTGTATATGGAGTGATATGTATTTAAGTAGTATTTAGGAACAGTAAAATAATAAGAAATAAAATGGTTGCAGCTGGGATTCGAACCCACGAGTTGGGCTTTAAGCAGAACGCAGCCCACCAAGTGATCCAGCCGTCGGTTTTATTTAGAAAAGGTAAGAAAATTTATTTAACAAGTTAACAGAATATGAAGATTATAAAAGAGGAGAACTTAGGGCTTGATTGATTACCCGTGACCTAACCTTTTCCCCCTCCTCCTCCCTTCTGCGCGCGACAGCGTTTCGGCTCGAGCGAAGGCGAAGCCGACGAAGCTAGGGCTTCGATCCGGCGGTCGACCAAGGTTCCCCGAGGAGTTCCTCCATCTCCTTAAGCTCTTCTCGACGAGGAGGAGTCGGGAGCACGAAGAAGAGTCGGGATTTCGAGCTCGCCGAAAGCCCTAGAAGCCTCCTTCTCGGTTGTAAGTCCAAGAAACCCAAGGTAAGTCGCTTACTCACCTGCGGTAAGGGTAGCTCTCGAATTCTTGCTTCTTTTAGCTGTTTTCTTTGATATATGCTGCTGGAAGGGTGCTTTGTGTTGCTGCCGTGGGTTTTCATTAGGGATACAAGAGGAGAATTTGTTTAGGTTGTGATTTTGGGTTAATTTACAATTAGGGTTAAGCTGTGAAGGTGTCAAATAAGTAGTTAGCTCTTGTTAAATCTGCAGTTAGCTCTTGTAAGCCTAGTATTGTGATTTCCTTTAGCTTTAAGGTTGCGTTAATTCTGTATGATTTGAAAGTGATGTTAAGATGTTAACTTTTGTTAGGGGAATTTATGGGGCAGAACATGGAGATTCTGATTTGAGTCAAGATAGTGTTTACTGGTTTGTTGAGCTTGGTATTGATAAATCAATTTAGCCATCATGCCATTAAATTTGAGCAATTATAGAGCATACTTACAAATAGCTCCCTATTTGAGTTCAGTAATTGATGTGTTTTGTCACCTCACCGAAATTACAGTGAGTACATTGCAAGAAGGTATCAATTCGTATTTTGCTTCCTAGCAATTGTGTGGTTGAGGCATCTAAAGGTGTTAACTTATATTTGCTTGAGTAATTGCAACGCTAATGGATTATGTCCAGCTATCCATTCATCATAACAATTATGTGGTTCATAATTTAAATTAGTAGTAATCAATCAGTGTTAGATGTTCAATGTTGAGGCATAAGATTTTGATTCTAGTTTGGATACTTTGTTCTTGTAAAGTTCCTGTGCCTACATAATCTAGTAGCAGGATTTCCATAAATTGACACCTGCATAGTTAAGGTATCTTGCACATACTTAGCTGTAGAAAGGAATTGACAACTATGCTTACACATAGCCATCTATACAAATCACCATTGTAGAATTTAGCCATGTTATATGTGTGGTCTCTACAATGAATAGAATTGCTTATATACATGTAGTATCTCAGTTCTGGTTTTCCCTCGCATGTTAACAAATCTGAACAGCTTTTATTCTAGCATGCTTAAAGATTTCGGAATTGTTTTCCTTTGTTTTAAATCTGTTGTAGCATGTTTAAAGAAGGCAGATTTTCTTTCTTTTGATTTAATTCTGTTGTAGCATGTTTATATCCTTTCAAGGGTTTAAAATGGATTGTAAATAAGAAAAGACCAAGGTCTTATATTGATCATAAATTCCAGAAGATTAGAATTAAAAGCACACTAAGTGTTTGAATAAATGTCAAGACATTTTGTTATAAGAGAATTAAAGAATAACAAGTATAAGAAAGATGAAGAAAAGTATAAGAAAGAAAAAGGCCAAGGCCTTAAGTAGATCACAAAGTCAAGACTTTAGGGATTTTGGCACACAAGGTGCTTATTAAAATGCCAAGGCATTCTATATTAGAAGTATTAAAAGATAACAAGTATTTTACTTTTATCAGTGGCACTGTGTTGGACTCTCTGTCCTTGGGTTGGGCTCCCATAGTCGTCCCTAGGTTTAGATGACCTAGTAGTAACGGCTCGGCCGACGGTCGACGGTCGACGACCATAGGGTCGCCAAATGGGCCGCCAAATGGGTCGGGTCGTTACAAAAGTAAAAGCGCAGTTGCCGGGCCCAAGAAGAAGTTAATTATTATTTTGAAGTATTATAAGTATTATAAGTATAAGTTTTTGAACAAGTAAAACGAGTTTTACATAAACTATTAAAGAATAAGTCTTTAAACAAGTGGAATAAGATTCAGAAGGTGTTTAGAATTCAGTAAGTTTAGTTCTTTATTTTACCATGTTTATCTAGTGGATGAGTAGTTACATGTTTACCTATTAGATGAGTAGCATGATTAGCGAGTAGAATTACATGAGTAGATTTCTTAGCTTTTCTTTGCTATTAGTTTGACATGAGCAGTTATGTTTATGCTTTATTTCTTTTTAGAGCATATAGTTTCTAGTTCTTTTCGTATACATGCACATTCGTGATTTTGTGAGTTAGATAGCGCTTACTAAGCAAATTTTGCTTATAGACTACACTTCCTTTTACTGCAGATAAAGGAAAAGAAAAGATTTAGCAAGGAAGGCGACAAGGTGGCGCGGATGGTGTGTGATGCCAGGACTATGGAAGCCTTGGGACTTAGTTTAAGAATTTATTAAGATTGTCATTTATTAAGAATGTATTAGATGAGTCATTTAGTCTTCCGCTGTTAGTTAATTGTATGTTTTTATTTTGTTTCCGCTATTCATTACTTGCATGATTTGATTTCATTAAACTGCGTGGTGATGTTATTCCTTTCGTGTGTTTGTGGCTGTGTATATTATGTTATGTATGTCAGTTTAAGGTCACCGGTACAGGGGAGATTTTGTCGAAATTTTTCGGTAGGGTTTCCATGTGATTTTTTAATCATACCGGTTAAGTAGAGTTAGTAGTTAAGTAACGATCATCCTTAGATAGTAGTTGTAGTAAGAAGGGTGGTCGTTACAATTAAACCTAAAACAGTAGAAGAATCCCTACTTGACCCAGACTGGATTATACCTATGCAGGAAGAACTGACCCAATTTGAAAGAAATAAAGTCTAGAATTTAGCACTATTATCTAATCATAAAAGGCCATAGAAATAAAATGGAAGTTCAGAAATAAACTAAGTAAAATGGATAAATTGCAAGAAATAAAGCTAGATTAGTAGCTAAAAGATTTAGTCAAGTAGAGGAACTTGACTATAATGAAACCTATGCCCTAATAGCTAGACTTGAATGTATTATAATGTGACTAAGCTATGCAGCCCATAAAGAATTTAAACCTTATCAAATAGATGTTAAATCTACCTTCTTAAATTGTCTAATAAAAGAAGAGGTCTATGTAGGTCAATCACTTGAGTTTGAGAGTCTAGATTATCTTGATCATGTGTTTAAACTAAAGAAAGCATTGTATGGTCTTAAACAAATACCTAGGGCATGGTATAAAAGGTTAATTTCCTATTTAATTTCCAAAGGATTCAACCAAGGTTAAATTGATCAAACTCTTTTTGTAAAAACACTTAAGCAAGATATTTTTATTACCCAAGTGTAGGTCACATTGATTAAACTCTTTTTTATAAAAACACTTAAGAAAGATATTTTTATTATCCAAGTGTATGTAGACGATATAATTTTTTGTTCAACAAACTCAAATTTTTAACAAGAGTTTATTACCTTAATAGAACAAGAATTTGAAATAAGTTTAGTATGTAAACTAATATACTTCTTAGGTTTACAAGTAAAACAAATAAATAAAGGAAATTATGTTTATCAACAAAAAATATACCATAGGATTACTTAAAAATTACTTTAAAATTTAGAATGAAAAATGCTAAAGAAATAAAAACACCAATGACAACTAACACAACTTTAGATAGTGATCCAAATGAAAAACTAGTAGAGCTAAAATATTATAGGAGTGTCATAGACAGTCTTTTATACTTAACTGTAAATCGACCTGATATTTTATTTGTAATTAGTATGTGTACTAGATACCAAACTTGTGCTAAAGAATCCCACTTAACTAATATAAAAAGAATTTTTAGATATTTGAAAGGCACGCCAAATGTAGAAATTTAATATCCTAGAATACCTAATTTTGAACTTATAAGTTACTCAGACTCAGACTATGCCGACTATAAACTAGATCAAAGAAGTACAAGTCGTGGATATCAACTACTTGAATTATCATTTGTCAGCTGGTTTAGTAGAAAATAACAATGTGTTGCTTTATCTACTACTAAAGTAGAGTACATAACAATAGGCAAGCGTGTGACATAATTGTTATGGATGATGTACACATTACAAGATTTTAACTTAGAATGTAAAAATATAAAAATATTTATTGATAATATAAGTTCAATTAATTTAACTAAGAATCTAGTGCATCATTCAAGAACCAAACATATTAAAATCAAACATCACTTTATTAGAGATAATGTCACCAAAGGAGATATTGAACTCAACTATGTTGAGTCCAAGTCAAATCTGGCTGACATCTTCACTAAACCACTTCCGGAAGCTGAATGAGTAACTTAAGAAGAAAACTGGGAATTTGCATGATAGACTAGGACTCTTATTATTAAATAAATTTTCAAATAATTTATAAATACTAGGCTACTCTTATTTGTATTTCTTTAAAAAATTCTCATTTCTCTAGTGTTTCAAAATTTGTTTTAGCCTTAGTCTAGGACGAACCACTAGAAAGCATGATCCTATAGATCTAAGTAACGAGCATCTCACAAGCACACTAGGTCTATCTTGATTATGTATTCAAAAAACTTAGAATGATGTGAGATATGCAGGTCTCTTGCCTAGACTTCAGATGTTTATATCAGTACAATGATATAAGTTTGGGTGAAAAATATAACAGTTAAGTAGTCTTTTTTTCAATAAATTACTAACTAGACATTATTACTTAACCAACCAAGTGAACACTGCTATTTTCAGATAGTTAGTTAGTAATTGAAGATTAGACATTTGAGGATAATTTTTAGATGAATATTATTTTTAAAGTAATATCAGGTTCAGGGGTTCAGGGGGAAGATATTTGAAAATTGCTTTCAAAGTGTCTCATTTAAAAAATTTTCTTTTATTACTACTTTTTGCAAACTGGTGGTTTAATTATTTTTTTTGAAACTTACTTAATTTTTTTTGTTTGAAAAATATTTTAAAATTAATAAATATTTCAAAATTGCTTTGAAAAACCCATTGGAAAATACTTTGAAACATGGAAATTACTTTATAACTTTAAAAATTACCTTACAAAATTTGTTTTGAAAATTTACTTTAAAAACTACTTTGTAAAATTTACTTTGCAACTTATTTTGAAAAAGGGTTTGCAAAATTTTTTTTGCAAAGATTATTTTTTTAATATTGCTTTAAGAAATGCTTTGCAATTTTTTTTAAAGGTTTCCAAAATTATTTTGATCTAATTTATTTTATAAAATTGTTTAAAAATATTTTCCAAAATTTATGCTTGATAAATATTTTAAAAAAATACTTAGAAATACTTTGTAAAATATTTTTGAAAATATGTTCAAAATCACTTTGAAAATATTTAAAAAAATACTTTAGAAATTACTTTTATACTTTTCAAATATCTGTTTGGTAAAATGATCTTTCAAAATAATTGTCTTTACATATTTGGCTAAGTTTGACTTGTTTTGTTTTTGAAATTTTTAATTTTCAAAATTTTGAAAATCTTTTTACAAATTTTGAAAATTCCTTTCAAAATTTTCTTAAATACTTTAAAAAAATTTCTTATCATTAACTTCTCCTTGAAATAGACCTGCAAGTTTTTATGAAAAACTTTACCTTTAAAAAATTTATTGCTTGATAGACCTACTTGTTTTAATCTTTTTACATCCTCCCTTTTTGCTTACAGTTACTTATTTGTATATTTTTTGATGAATGTCAAAGAGGAAGGATAAGGGTTAACTAAGAAAAATTGAAAAACTTAACTTAAAAGTGCTCAAAAGAAAAAAAAATTCAAAAATCAATTAATTTCTCTTGAATCATTTTCATGTTGAATTATTTTTTTCTGATTTTAACACAAATTGTCATTACATCAAAAAGGGGGAGATTATTGATGCAGTTGACGCCAATGATCAAACTTGAGTTTTGATTAATGACAAGTAGATTAAAGTTATATATATTGTGATCTAATCTTTCTACTAAGTGTGTAGGATTTGACTAGTCTTACACTAGACTAAAATTCAGTTAGATTTGGAGGACTTAATAGATGATGTAGAAGTCTATATAGGTCAAGGAGTAATATAATATCTAGCGAAGAGTCTGGCTTGGTTCGTGGGACCTGATAGCTAGCTGAAATTCAGTTGGGTCTGCAGACCTAACAATTGGTGAGAAGACCTGGTGGACCAAGGAAGAGTCAAGCGATTTTGTAAGGTAAGTAACGTAAGTCACTGGATGAGAATGTTTTAGTGAGGACGAGTTTCATTTAGGGACTTTAAACGTAGGTCAAATTTAAGTCCATTTTAGAAACCTAAATCGAGACCATGACTAGATCCTAGTCTCGAGAAAACGGGGTCTAGTTAATACTATTTATTTTTATTGTGCTAACTTTATTTTACAGGGTATACTTTATTTTCTTAGACTAACACAATTTACAGGACGAAAGGAGCAAATTCAGTCTCATGTGAATAATACCCGAGGCACCTTGTGTGTATGGAAGATGCCTTGAGCTTGGCGATGGAAGGCGTCTTGAATAGCCTTGAAGGCGCCTTCAGTCGAATAAGATAGAAGACTTCGTCGATGAAAAGAGCCGATTTTTAAGGGATCAAACCTTGATGTTGAAGGTGCCTTCTATTGGCTTGAAGGTGCCTTCTATTGGCTTGAAGGCGCCTTCAATGCTCAATAAAAGAGAGCTTCACCAGTGCATTCTATAAATCTCTTCTACAAGCTTTTACGCAATTCTTAGACGTTTCGACTATTCCAACTTTGTATTGCTGCTCTACTATGACATTGCTGCACTCGATTACTGCTGAGAAGCCATCCAACACCAAGCTCGATTCGACAATCTACAAGTGTTGGGCAACAAAGTTTCTTTGTGTACTTACTGCATAAAGGAAAGTGTAGCTTGATACACTTATCCTATCTTTTCTATTGTACTCATTTCCCTCTTCCGACAGTTTCGAAAGAGGATTATAGTGAATTCGATATGGTTCACGGGATCGTGGAGTAGGAGTCACTGAAGGTTCCGAACCAAACACGTGACATGAAATTCACTTGGACTTGCAATAATTTCATTTAACATCCACCGTATGCCATGCAGGTTGGTATAGTTAGTGATGCGGTGAAAAAGAGGGGCCCACTCCGCGGAGGATAGCGGCTACGGTGGAGGTCAAAGTCAAGACGGTTAATGTGCAGATAGCATCGGCCGGTCGAGTGAGCATGCCCGACCGGGGGGAGAAGGTCCCGGTCTGATCCCGCTTTGACACGGGGAGGTGTCAAATGACCGATGCTCACTGGAGTATTGGACGCCGGACGGAGGAGGAGACATTGTGCAGAAGCCGACTGAGCTGCTACCCTGCTCGGCCAGGCAGCAGGACCTGACAGGCGAAGTGGAACTTCGGCCGAGCGGACGTGACATAAGCATAGTGAAATTTCAGCCGAACAGACGTGACACAAACACAGTGGAGTTCCGACCGAGCGGACGAGACACAGGAACAACGAAGTTCCGGCCGAGCGGCCAACCTGCTCGGCCTAGCAACATACTCTCTCTGGTATCCATCGACATCTTTTTGGGAGTTAGTGCTGCTGACACCGAGAATGGACAACCAGAAGATCGTACGGCGAAAGCTTAAACTGTCATTTCAGAGATATGCTCAGCCTATTAAGGTACTGTGTCAGGGACACTTTACTGACAAGTCTTTTCAGGAAAAATTTTGGGAAGCGTGCTCGTCTTGGGGAGCATGCACGCGCGCTACAAGAGCTCTATATAAAGGGGGTCCAAGCATCAGCGGAGGTCTGCAATAAACGATAGATACTGTTCTCACTATTGTTTATTCTTGTTGCTCCGCCTTCTAATTCATCGCTGGTGACTAACTTGAGCGTCGGAGGATTAACGCCGGGGACTCCTTCCCTAGCTCAGCACTAACGTAATCTATATTATAGATCGGAACGGAGTCTACAAGCGGTAAACAATAACGTTGCATCCTCAATTTTCTATTTTATCGACTTTCGAATAGAATCAGTTAATATATATACAGATAGTATATGTATAGATATTTGCTGTAATAAATTTAAGAATCAATTTCTAACCGATATGATAATACTTAGTTGGATGCTTAATTTTTCCTAAAGGACGGTTGCGTAAGAGCAAATATCCCTTCATGATTTACCCAATTTCAAAGGGTAGGACTGTCTTAGAAGAACCGTTCCACTATATCAATAATCACACCTGCAATGATTAATCTATTGGCGAAACTAGAGGTCATGTTAAAAATCATCGCACTTTCTAAATTTATATAGTGGATGAAATGTGAAGCCGGACAGCCTACTCCTTGATTAATATGGATATCTGGTATTAAAAAAATATATCTTCATTTACATGGAGCATCCAGATCAGAAGACTAGAGGTGAGGATGCAAGAAACAGCACGCTCTTTAGGGGCAGAAGGTTTCCGAGTATTTTTCTTCAATCTGTTGCCTATGGAGGCTTGCATTTGTAGCCGTTACTGGTAGCTTTATGATTTTCCTTGTTCATTTCGCAAAAAGTGATTCGTTCGTCCCAGCACCCTCGTCAATCTATCCCTAGGTTAATATGAAAGAGGTAAATTACGAATGACTACTAACTATTAATACAGGTGACCAAGTCATAGGAGAAGGCATGCTGACACACCGCGTTTCGACTACTGCAACTGTAAGTTTCACTTCCTTGTTCATGGTACTTAAGCTGGTACTTAAGCTGGTGGCTTCCTCTCGTTTCTTTTGCTAGCTATTGATGTCTTCCCGCACTAGTTGTAACTCGACTACTGCAACTGTAAGTTTCACTTCCAAGTTACTACTTAAATATTTGCTAACTAAAGTATCATGAATGTTTTTATTCTTTATTTCAATATATATAAGGAAAAAAAAAATATACATTTAATACTTATTACATGCTTTCTATGGCAGTGCAACCGTGCCATGCCCCAAATTGATCATCATATAGTTTGCACTCTCCGTTCCTTCTGAGGTTTGGATGGTTTTTCTCTACAAGAAAGAAAACAAATTATATTTCAATATTAATTCAAACATTCTCCAAAAAGAAATATTAGTCTGGATGAATTTGATTCAAAATATATTCTAATTTAACATTTTAAGAAAAAAATCCGTTGGGTTGGGAGGATATATATTCCAAAACTGATTACCTTAATTTACTCAACTTCCAAGTCACATTTACAATGCAGCGGCTTACAGTATGAGATAGCTGCTGCTAGTGCTTGAAGATACTCGATCCAATCCATAATGATCTTTATCAGTTAGATAAAACTTGAACCATCTGCACTAGCTCAAAGTGATCTTTATCACCAATAATCATTACATGAACATAAGCCATCCTTAAAGTGATGGAATCTCTTGGAATCTCTAGCAATAATTTGTTTACCCACTACGATAGATACCAACTTTATCCAAGAATGACAGTCACCGCAAACCCTAAGGTTCTTAAAGATAGTAATGGGTTTGTGACACTTTCCATGGCTGTTCATGACCCCAAAAGCCACAGCTAACTTCTCACTATGGCAATACAATGATCTCTCCTTTTCCACTTCATCCATTTCTTGCAACACATACTTTGTATTTGGAACATATCCCAATTCCTTGGTCCTTGTAATCAACTTCTCCAATTCTGTATAGATCTCTTTTGCCTTTGGGTGATCCATATCCCCTGCCATAAATGAATGGAACTCTCTGTCTACCTCAATCCAACTCATAGCTGGATCTTTCTTCACTTTAATTCTTCTAATTGTTGATTTCATTCTCATTACTTCCTCCCATTGACCCAATGATGCATATATGTTTGACATAAGAATGTAGGTTCCATTATCGCCTGCATCAAGCTCTAGTATATTTCTTGCTACTCTCTTTGCCAAATCTAGTCTCCCATGTATCTTGCATGCACTTAACAAGGACCTCCACAAAACTTTGTCTGGATTCTTAATCTTGGTTAGTAATCCTTCTGCCTCTTCTAGCTTTCCGGCGCGTCCTAGAAGATCAACCATGCACCCATAGTGGTCAATAGATGGTCCCTTATCGTAATGGTTAGTGATGAAAGAAAATACTTGACGTCCTTCATCAAGAAGCCCTGCATTACTACAAGAGGAAAGAACTCCAACAAATGTAGCATCATTTGGCTTCAGACCTTGTACTTTCATCATTTCAAAAATTCTAAGTGCTTCGACTCCATGGCCATTTAGTGCATATACATTGATCATACAGTTTGATGATGCTACATCTAGCTCTGGCAAATCATCAAAAATAATTCTAGCCTTTGCAATCTGCCCACATTTCCCATATGTATCGATCAATGCAGCACATACAAATTGACTACTGTCAAACCCAACTTTAATAGCCAAGGCATGGACAAGCTTCCCTTGTTCAAATAGTGCTAGGGCAGAGCATGCTCTCAAAGCTGTTGACAAAGTGAATGCATTAGGTCTAAATGAATGAGAAAGCATGTTACCGAACATTGAAAGAGCAACCTCTTCCCTGTGGTTACATACCAAGCATCCAATTAATGCAGTCCAAGTTATGGTATTTGGATTAGGGACAGTATCGAACACCTTCAGTGCATCATCTATCAGTCCGCACCTTGAATACATTGTAAGAAGCGATGTGTGAGAAGAGCATCCCAGTTTGAATCCCATCTTCACCATGACACCATGAACGTATAGGCCCTTCCTCAAGTCTTCCATATTCCCACATGCAATCAGAATACTGGCAAATGTGAAGTCATTTGGAAAAATACGTTCTTTAATCATCTCCTGAAATAACTTAATTGCGTCGCCGTGCTCCCCGTTGTGGCTATAGCCTACAACCAAAGCGGTGGCCAAAATAACATCTTTATTGTGTACTCTATCGTACACCATTCTAGCATCTGCCAATCTTCCGGACTTGGCGTACATATCGACCAAGGAGCTGCCGACGAAAGGATTTGTACCATCCACACCAGATACGATCAGGTGGGCATGAGCCGCAGCGCCCAGTGCCACGAGGTCAAGGTCGGTGAAGGCTTTGTAAACGGTGGAGAAGGTGAACTCGTCTGGCACGACGCCCTCCGCGAGCATCCTCTTGTACAGACTCAGGGCCTCGTGGCTTCTCTGTGAGCGAACGTAAGAAGAGAGCATGGCGTTCCAGGAAACGATGTGCGGCTTGGGAATTGCGTCGAACACCTGGCGGGCGTCGTGAATAGCGCCGCATTTGAGGTATACGTCGATGAGCTTGTTGCCGAGGGAGAGTGGAGGGATGCCGGACATGGTCATGTGGCAGTGGATGCGGTGGGCATCTTGGAGGGACCTCTCGGAGGCGCATCGACGGAGGAGGGCGGCGTAGTTGTCGAAGGTGATCGCAGTGTCGCGTTGGGCTCGGACAAGCGTCGAAAAGGTGGCCTTGTGAAAGAGTGGGAGTGGGGATCTCATCGTCGCCTGATAACGTCCTCTCTCGCCTCTAGCTCCCTCACCGCTGCATCGAGCCTTCCCAGAGCGAAGCAACAGAGCCAATGCTCCAAAAGCCAAACTGCAGTGCTAGGCCAATGTCAGGCGGTCGCATAGGTTATAGTTTTCGATCGAGTCAGCGGTTATAGACAGCTGGCAGTAAGTGCTATGTAAGGGTGGCCCGTCCATTGCCAATGATTTTTAGCCATCTGGCTCGATGTAAAATTATAATCTAAATGGAAAGATAAATTTAGGAGAGATTGTAATCAATTTTGGTCGGATTCCGATAGTAATTCGACGTGCAAATTATGAACATCCAGATACTAAACATCCATGCAGATACTAATGCTAACCATAGAATCAAATACTCTAATATGCAATCCCTGGTCTCTTTCATAATTTACACGTCAAATCGCGATCGGAATTTTACTAAAATTGGCTGTGATCTTCCCTGGGTTCACTTTTCTATTTAGGTTATAGTTTTGGGTCGAGCTAGGTGATCGGAGGCCCATAACGATGGGTGGACTATATGGTGCTGAGTAGGGGTGGCCCGCCCACCATTGCCGTCCTCTGGCCACTTGATTTAACAAAAAATTATAATCTAAGTCAGAAGGTAAACTCAGGAACAACTGTAGCTAATTTTGATCGAATTCTGATAATAATTTACCATGCAAATTACAAAAGGGGCTAGGAAAAAGCTTGGGATCATGGTCATAAGATCTGGACTCTATTATCAGTTTTAGATACTAAACATCTATGCAGATACTAACGCCAACCATAGAATCAAAAACTTAGGGATAAAATAAGCTTATTAATGAATTAATTACCTACTAGAGCAAACATCATTTATTTTTTATTTAATTTTATATTATTTTTAAATAATATTAATTTTTCGAACGAATTAATTCTAAAGATAATCAATCTAATCCCATAAATTTTTTTTACTAATTTATCATAATAAATCATGAAATATTTATGAAGACACAGCTAAGCGCTCTAAGCATTTTTTGAATTATCGTCCCATATTGGAAAAAAAAAATTCTATGATCTACCACAGTTAAAATTCAACTTTTAGATATATTAATCACTTAAAATGTCTAGCCACCGCACTATTGCTTGGGACGAAACACCATTTATTTATTTTCATTAAGATGAATGGTAAATAATTCATAAATGAAACTATTTATTAATTTAAAATTTTAATTATAAATTTAATTTTTAGATTTTTATTTAAATACATGAAAATATAGAAAATTTATAAAATTATTCATGATATATAAAAAATAAAATAATATAAGTTTTATACTTTAGATAAATGTTATAAGTTACAAGAATAACAACAATGTTGCTTGAGTTCCATAAAATACTTGGACTTGACTCAAGTTGGATAATTTTCTTTAATAACAAACTTGAATAAATTTAATATCAAAATAAACAACTAAATAAGTTTGAATATAATTAAGCTCAGTTTAGTTCATTTACACCTCTAGGCGGCGATGGCATAATTCATGTGTCAGGCCGAGCCAGGCTTCGAGTGGGTCGCTTGACTTGATACCACTCACGTGCCAATCACAGCCAACATGTCAGGATGAGTCATTTGGGCATTCACACTATTTATATGGTATAAATTATCAGAATAACCTCAATTTTTTTTAAAAAAAAAGATTAAATTAGGATATTTCAAATAACATTTATCAAAATTACCAAACCGTCCCTAAAAATTTATAAAGGACTCATGAAATTTTTCTATAAATAACTTTGAATCTCATATTCTAAGTCTCGACTCATTCTCTCGTTCTTTAACTGATAATCCTTTGAATTTTCTCACTAATCTTTATAATTTTGTTATTTATTTTATAATAATGTCTCTCCATAATTCTCATAAATCCTTGCATGAGCACCAACTAGGTTGTAAGCATTACCATTTTAACAATACATTTCTTTACATCGAAACAAAATTATAAATTTAATTTTTATTAATATTTTTTTATAAAATTCTTATTGTTAGTAAATTATATATATATATATATATATATATGTATAAATAAAAAGATAGACAGAACTTATATTCTACGCATCACACGGTAGGTACGCGACTGTAGGATATCAGTGTATTTTTTTATTTTAAAAATTAATATTTCCTTAAATATAAATTCTAAATATATTACTATACTCTGTAAATAGCTAATTTTTTTTTATTTTTTTAACTGAACACTATAACTTAATTGGGAAGTCTGTACCCTAGAGGTAAAATCTTAATTTTTTTTTTATCTTGAACATACTATAACCTAATTGGGAAGTCTAAACCTTAGAAATAAAGAGTTAAAACAACTATATTAAACAAAATAAAAAAAAAATGAAAGACTGATACGTTGTGCGGGTTTTGGCTTTACCCTTAGGGTTTAGATTTCTCAATTAGGTTATAGTATATTTAAGCTAAATTTTTTTAAGATTTTACCTCTAGGGTTCAGACTTCCCAATTGGATTATAATGTTCAGTTAAAAGAAAAAATAAAAATGAAAAAAATTTAGGTGTTTACAAGGTATAGTAATGTGTTTACAGGGTATAGTAATGTATTTGAGATTTATATTTGAGAAAATGTTGAATTTTAAAAATGAAAACAAATAAAAAAAAATGCGCTTATATGCTGCGCGCGCATAGTCGCACACTGTGCAACACGCAATAGTTCTTTATATATATATATATATGTGATAAAGGAAAATTGTATTAAAGTTGATCAACGACTAACACGAGGAACACTCAAAAATCTAAATATATGCATTTGAACCTCTCTAAACATCCTCTCAATATTTGGCACATCCCCTTAATATTGACATTGATTTCGAATTTTCCAAATCAAATAGATAATACAAGCTACACCTAAGTGACAGACTTTGTTGAGAATGTTCCCTCCATGATATCACTGTTGGAATGTTTCCAATAAGGTTGTCGTTGTCCTAAAGTTGTGCCTAATGTGTAGCCAACTAGCCCTATCCCATAAAGGTTTAATGACGGAACATATGAAGTAAAGGTGGCTCGCCGTCTCATCCGCCCGTTGGCACAACGGACAGGTTTTACAGTCTACATACGATAATATTCCTTGGTGTACACTTTGCCATTTGTGAGCTGCCGCATGACGAATTTGTGCTTCGACATGATGTAAGTGTAGGTCCCAGTGAGTCCGGCAAAAGGGAGGTGAATTGCCTTGAAAATTCAAATATACCCTTTCCGAAACTTTCGACTTTAGATTAGAAGATACTTTAATAAATGAAACTGAAATGCATAAAAATAAGTACGAGACAAAAAGATTTACTTGATTTCCAACCGAAGAGGTTGCTAATCTAAGGCAAATGAAGCTCTATATGTTGACTCCTTCGACACAAGTTAGAGGCTGAGAATCCTCGTACAAAACGTTGATAGCTCACGAATAGTAAAGAATAGGAAAGTATTTGAGTACAGAGAAAGTGTTGTTCTGAACTATTGAGACCAGGACTCTATTTATAGCTTGCTAATCAAATCTGACTGTTTCCTAACGTGGCACGATCCGGGTGTCCAGACCCTATTTGAGCACCCCCAGCATGGTAAACTCTATCTCCACGCAGCGACCTCACAACGATGCGAAGATAATTTTTTATCCACTCCCGGGTGCCCGGACCCGCTCCGGGCGCTCGGACTACTACTGACGTGGATCTAAAGTTGATCAACTACGTTGAGGTGTCCTTTTGGTACCAAAATGGTCTCGGTAGCTGGATCGGTCAGCCATCCGCTGACCGTCCAAAGCCTTCTCCAATCGCTTCCTTCTTCTCCGGTAGCTTGGGTGATTTTCTGTCCTTCTAGAGTTGAGCTCACCCGAATCCAACTCCGACTTTCTCTCCTCGAGCAACCTTCCGCGCCGGCTGCTTATCTCTCGAAAACGCCATGCGCTTCTTTCTCATCAACTCCCTTCCTGTGTCATATTTTTCGCTAACTGTGTCTTCCGCTAGACTTCTTATATTCCTAAGTTCCTGCACACTTAGACGCAAGAATCAAATATACAGGATCTAACATAACTTGGTTGATTACATTAAAATCACCATGGGATACTTATAATCTTCCCCTTTTCGATGTTGATCAACTCAAGTTAAATTAGGGTAAACTAAAATAGTAAAGTAAATGAATATGCAAATTAGAGCACAAAGTAAAATGTATCTTTCCCTAGATTTAATTTATACTTCTTCCCCTTTGATCACATTAAAAATAGGGCTAAAAATTCTAAGGGTTATACAAACAGTGACTAACAGCTAGAAAATTTGGGAATTATTTTTCAAAAAACTGATTTTTACTATTTAAAAGTCAATTTTAAAAGAAATAATTTTAAAATTAGTTTTATTCGTTGAAAAAATGTAATTTTTTTTTATAGTGGTTAAACATATTTATCCATAAAAGTAGTAAAATTTTCACAAATAAATAAATTTAATATAAGCATTAATAAATTATTGTATACACAGAGTTGTATTTATAAAAAAAAATCCTTAATAAATAGATTTTGAGCTAAAAATTTATTGGAACTTTTTCTTAAAACAGAAATTATGTCTTTAGAAAAATTAGGGTGTGTTTGGTACGCGTGTTTTCCATTTTTATTTTCTGAAAAATACGTATTTTCTGAAAAATGATATTTGGTTTGCGTTTTTCGTGCTTATTTTCTAAAAAAATAACTAGTATTTTCTAGAAAATAAAAATAAAAAACGCGCGTACCAAACACATCCTTAAATTTTTGAAGAATGACATTTTAAAAAATTTTAATATTAAAAATGAATATTTTCGTTAAAAAATTCTAGAAAATTCATTAAAGGTCAAAAAGTTTTGAAAATTTTCTTATAGATCAATAATAAAATACTTTTTCTCAGGAAAAAAACAAGATATAATTAATTTTGAATAAATGATATGAAATAATTTATTTGAAATTTTTTTTTTAATAATTTTAAGCATGTAAAAAATATTAATGCAAATTAAAATTAAAACATGCATAAAAATTTAATCTAAGTATGATTTTGAAATCCAATATAAGTTCGCACCGGCTGGATTAATCAAAAAAAATTTTGAAATGTATTTTCTTGTTACTTTTCTAATTTGACCCTTATGAAATCTATAATACTAATTTATCCCTTGATAATTTCTTAAATATGAGATAATAAAATTTGAACATGCTGAATTTTCAAATTTTCTATTTGTTCTTTCAACATAGCATTTTTAATTTTTAATTTATCTAAATCCTCTAATAAACATGACTTTACTAAGGTTACTTTTATTTCTTAATTTTTCTTTTCCAATTTTTTCTTTTTTGTTTTTAATTTACACATAGACTTAGATATGAACTTTATTCCAAAGTATAATTGATCAAGAAGCAAGAGACATACCTCACTTATCATGTCGAATTTGAAACTACATTCTCCTCCTGCATCACTGTATTATTTTGATGTAGCTCCCTATTTATCGATGCTCGCTTCTGAGTTGCTTGGTTCTTCGTGATTAGCCATTAGTGCTAGTCCAGCATAGGCTTCTATTTCAAACTCAGATGACGAACTTTCATCCTAAGTAGCCTTGAGATTTTGTACTTGTTTTGCCTTGGCCCTTTGTCTTTCTCCTTCTTGAGCTTTGGACAGTCCTCCTTTATTTGTCCTTCTTTTTGACAATAGTAGCATTGAACTTTTCTTTTGTTTCTTGGATTTTTTTCTGGTCTGCATTTCTTTAAACTTGTTAGATTTAATTTTTTTTAAACTTCCTTACCATATAAGCTTCTTGGTCTGTATCAATATCTAAGTCTAACTCGAGTTCATCCTTCTTGGTGGCTCTTGGTACCAGGTTCTGGCTTAACTCTTTTGTTATACATGCACATCTAGTTTTATGTAATTCTAATGTTGAGAAGTTCTAAGATACTTACCTCCAAGTCCTTAGAGATATAATAGACTTCTATTATTAAGGTCCACTCTAGAGTTCTGGGAAATGCGTTGAGTGCGTAGCGAACTGAGTTTTGGTTGGCTACCATTTCACCGAGATTGATCAGTCTAGTAATCAACTCCTTGATCTTTGAGTGTAGTTGAGCTTGTTAGTCTCTTGGAGGTCAGCAAGAAAGGGTGAATTACCCTGCACAAAAAATAAACACCCTTCTCGATCTTTACAGCTTGATTAAAATAAACACTTACATAAAATGAATTAAGAAACTAATTAAAAAAAGAGGTACAGAGATTTTACTTAATTTACAATCAGAGGATTGCTAATCCAAGACGTTGAAAAGTCAACTAAAGTCTCCGTCATGCAGAGAAGCCTCTTACAGCAGTCAAAGCTCACAATTACAAAGCTAAATTCAAATGGAATCGTTTACAAGTGTTGTACTCTATATTTTTTAGTGTTGCTTAGCTTCTGGGATTAGAGCTATATTTATAGTCCTGATTGGGACGCCTGGAAGGGTTTCAGGTGCCTGGACGTGGATAGAATTTTATCCCCATCATACCGGATCGAGGCAGTCCGTGTTTTGATAAACGTTCTGGTCTAGGTGTCCAAAAGGGTTCCGAGCGCCTGAACGGTGGTGATATAGCCTCCGCTGAGCGAGGCACCCCGGGGCACCCAAGTGATCCGAGCGTTTGGACCGAAGTCAACTTTCTTGTTGACTTTTCGGTCAGGGCTCTTGCTCCGGCTTCGGTCGCTTGGGTGATTTTGGCTATTTGGAATAGGGCTCACCCGAACTCATTTTTCGACCTTCTCGAGCAACCTTCCGCTTCAGTTTCTCGTCCCTTGTAACTGTCGCGTGCTTCCTTCTCATCTGCCAGTGTACTCCGCTCGCTTGGGTGATTTCGACCATCTAGAATAGGGCTCACCCGAACTCATTTTCGGCCTTCTTGAGCAACCTTCCGCTCCTGCTTCTAGTCCTTCAGAAATGTCGCGCGCTTCCTTCTCGTCCGCCAGCGTACTCTTTCGCAGTACCTCGTCCCTCAGACGCACCGAGCCCGTCGACTCTCTCCCATGCCGTCCTTCTCGCTAGCTGCGTCTTTCGCTCAACTTCATGTGCTCCTAAGTTCCTGCACACTTAGACACAGGGTATCAAAATATAACAGGACCTAAGTTCTTGTACACTTAGACACAGGGTTTCTAAGCTCCTGAGCTTGACATTCGGCCAGTGCCTGTTAGCGTTCGACCAGTGCCTGTTGTTGCTGTTGTTCCACTATCTTCACGGCTCGGGCCTGTATCAGCGTGTCAAGTTCCTCTTGCATCAGCGTCATCGTTGTGATTCGTCCAGCATCTTCCATCTTCTTGTTCGGATGCAGATTATGTTCCCACAGACGGCGCCAAAATGTTTCTATCCGAAGGCGTGAAGCTGAAAAGTCGGGGATGTGGCAGTTCCGCTGACTGGATGAAGACCTCGCTCTTATCTGTAAAATAAACCAAACCAGGGAAGGGGTCCCTGGCGTTGGCCCTTCGACACTCAAGTTAGAAACAGAAGGAGAGGAATCGAAAATAATAGGGACAGAAATGAATTATTATCTTTCTTCATATCTATCATACTCTTTTATACCTGTCTTAATGACCCTTCATATGACCCCGTTTAATGATATTAATTGCAAACAGAAGGTATCTTTGTCTTGGCTTCTTCGCATTCAATGATAAAAGGAGTGTGCTCTTTCATTTTCTCTTCTCCTTCTTAAGTATCCGTCTTTTCCTCTTTTATTATATCGGTTTATTACACTATTAATGACATACCCCGAGCCGGATGGGTGGCCCGCTCGATCCGCTCTCTTGCCAATCGGGTTGACCATACGTTGTTTCATCCAGACGGCTGACTGGATAGCGGTTACTTCGATCGGCCTATGTAGCCCCCTCTTGCTCGGGCGACACAGTTGAGCGTCTGGGCCTTGATGTTGACTGTTTTGACTTTGATCTCCACCGCGACCGTTAACCTCCATCAGGTGGGCTCCTCCTTATCGCCGCATCACTTATCTTGCAAGAAATTGGAGATTGAAGCAAGATTGGAGATTAGACAACAAACCAGACCAAGATCAGAGCAAGACCGAAGCAACCATAGGAAAATCGATCCAATCCGGAGTTGAATTGGTCTAATCGGCAGGACAACCGGTCTAGTCAACTAGAGGTCTAGTCAATCAAAAAATTAGTCTAGTCAACCAGCTGATGGGTCCAATCAATTGGATTCCGTTTCTCAAATCAGGTCGATCGACTATCGATCAACTGGATCTAATTCAGTTGATCGATAAAAGGTTCTCTCGATTGAAGAACCTAATAATATCGAGATCATGAAGGCCAGTCTTCAGATAGCTACTAGGCTTTGTCTTTCGATCAGGTTTGATCAAAGTTCAGTTGATCGAATATAGTTTTTGAGTCGATTGAAAAAGCAGATCCGACTCTATAAAAGGGAGACGAAGGCTCAAAGCTGCATCAATAATTCTCATCTCAATCTCTCTGTCCTGTGCTCGAAGAGGCCTTCAAAATTCTACTCGTGCGATCGACGAAGAACAGGAGGAGTGCATAGCAATCAGGGTTTCTAGACCAGATCAACACTCAAATTTGTTTGTAATTTATTTATATATCATATTATTTATATTTTAACTTGTGTTTGTACTTGTAGGTTTCTGAAAAGTATTCGGAAAGGAGACAAATACTAGTGACACATTATGAGCGTAGCCTTGGACGTAATAATTTTGGAGGGTTGTGAACCAAATAAATTAATATTGGTTCCTTTTCTTATTTTGTGTTTATAAACTTTATATTTATGATTCCGCTGCATGCATTAACTTTACAGGCAAGAGTGTGAACACAAAAGCGAGAAAAGTAACAACTACTATTTACCCCTCTAATGCTAACTTTCTGATCCAACATCAGACATATATGCAGTAGTACAAGACAAGAGCATGTAGTCGGTTCGATATCTTCGTTAACAACCACAAGAGGTGAACGTTAGATGTAGTGCCGTAAAAAAGTAGGTTACTAATAATATTTTTACAAATAAATAAAGAAATAGAAATTTAAATTTTAAATATTTTACATATTTTATAAATAATTTATATCAATATAAGATTATTTTATATTTCTGAAGTACAAAAGTTAACATTTATTAAAAATCCGAGTACTTTGATGGTATAAAAATTCTTGTACATAAATGATTATATATTAGATGATTATAATGATGTATTTCAAAATACTAAATAGTCTGTGATTGGATCAAGGATTTTTTTATTGGGAAATCACAAAAACAACCCATAAGCATTGAGAATCCGGCCGATTACCTTATTCAGGTGATCATGTGTTAGACTTTAAATTAGGGGTGTTGCATATATAAGATTTCATAGGACAGGACCAATGTTATTCTAGAGACTTCATATAAGTACCATTTCAAAGACTCGAATCAATATCAGTAGATGATAATATGAGAATTGATCTTAATCTTGAGTAATAATAAACTTCCTTCATGGATCAATGAGTCTTTTGACTTGACGGATCTTGCTCGTATCTATGTGAGTTCATGGTAATTGACATCTTGGAGATCTGGTCGGACATTTATGCTAGAAATATATATTATAGATATGCAATCCATAACTTCCACAAGGAAGGGTAATTAGTTCTCTTAGAGTGTTGGTTCTAGTACCGAATACTTTGAGCACTTTAATTATTGAGTCAATCATGAATTAACTATTCAACTAGAGAATCAATAATACTTAAGAAATCAAAGATATGATTGGAGAGGTTTTAACGGCAATATCACCTAGCTTTGATTGTGAACCATGTATGAAGGATCATATTTTTGATGTAATAATTATATCAATGGATTGTGTTTCATAACACGTATTTGTCGCGTTTCGAACACAGTAAGACCAATAGTGATCAATGTAGTGACTTACGAAGGATGACATGTGGAACGAGTTGAAGACTTGATGCATTCAAAGGATTAAGGATTTGAAGAGTGGTGCGCTCTTAAGCAATGTAAAGTTGTGACAAAGTAAAAAAAAAAATGATCTTACAAACAATAAACTGAGACATTATGTGAATTATAATATTGGGGTTTATGTTTTATGTTAGTTGGTTTGCCTTTGACTAAGGAACAATGGGTTCCTAGTTATAGTCTATGACTGAGCTTAAATAGTTTTAGCCAAAAGAATTCTACAATGAGCCTAAAATGTACAAATTTATCTTATGAAAAAAAAAATACCTTGATGAGTGTATACTATCCAAATAGGCTAAATTTAGATAATTTATGATCATTAAGGATAAAAATTGCTCACTGCTACAATAATTCATCCCAAACATAAAAATAAGAAAAGTATATGTATTGGTCCATGAAATGTCAAAAAGTACATCTCTCAGTAAAAAAAATAACTACATTGTTTCACAACATTTAGAAAAGAAAAAAGTTATCTAGAAACCATAAACTTTCCTCTAACAGTGAATCCCATTGAAAAGTACGAAAAGTTAACAATATGTCAATGAAATTATCCATTTTTTATTTTTAGGCTCAAGTTCTCCATTCAATTCTTACATTACAAGCTCATAATTTTGTTCATTTTGATTGAGAGATCCTTGGGAATGGAAGGAGATCAGGCATGAATAGCTGATAATTAATTGATAATATTCTGCGATACATTATATATAGAGAGAGAGACAGAGAGAGACTTCATTAATAATTAATGTACATCAAACACTAAGTCGGACCGCTGAGCTTGATTCCCCATTCATGATCACCAGCTCTTCATCTTCAAGTAACCATGCAGGCAGATGATCCACCAAACCACCAGCAAACGCCGGTGAGTGGAGTGCAGACGATGGCCATGTTGATGAAGAAGAGTTGCCTGAAATATCACCCAATGCAGATTATTATATACAGCAACATTTGGCCTCTCTCCTTGCACGCTTACTCCACTCCAAGTACTGCGCATGCATCGCATGCAGAGGGGAGCAGAATTAAGGCACTGTGTGCGTTTCGTAGGGCGACTGGAATTGAACAGGAGGGTGAACAGTCTTATAGGGGAAAAGGTGGTGCACAACACTGAGGGTCAACACATGTTATTGTCCTTTTACCTCGCCCATCATCTTCTCTCTCTACGATCGATCGATCTCTCTCTCAGATGAAAGATGCTTTTGGCTACGTTTGCATGCTGTTTTCCAACTGCTTTTGTTTGGGAGGAATAACTTTAGGCCTGAAGCTGTTGTTAGCTTCTTCACTGGCTAGCTTTAAGGCGAGAAGTGGGTACTTCATTTAATTTATTCATTGAAAACAATGGCTCGCTAGGTTGACCGGCCGTATTATATATTTTTGGTATGTCTCTTAATTTCTTTTCATGATATTTCTGATACGAACGTACGTGTGTTCACGAGAATCTGTGTATGTGTGTTAAAGGATAATCATGCACGTTGATGATCATTATCTAAAATTGGATTTAAATTAATAGGCAAAAAAACAAAAATGGTTGAAAAAGCATGCGGCCACATCGAGCCAATCTCGCGTTCATCAAGAAAGAACATAAAAACAATAACAAAGACTTTACTTATAAATTCAAATGTAAAGAATATGCATGATTGTCTCAAAAGTAGCCCAAGTCCACAGATTAGACAACTAAGTGCGTGTGTTATTGGCATAATGATTAACTATCTGCTATAAACTAGCAATTATTATGAGTCGATCTCTCCACACAAGAGTTATCATATTTGATACGATACATAAAAATGGGGTTCGATAAGATTAGACAGTCAGAAATTAAGGGGACGTGACAATTAAAGATAGTCCAAAGTCAAGCAAACGTAGCGATCAAAAGTCAAACAGACGTGGTAGTTAAGGACAATCCAAAGTCAAGGGAACGTAGCGATCAGAAGTCAAGGGGCGTGGCGGTCAGAAGTCAAAGGGGCGTGGCGGTCAGCAGTTAGGAGGGGAAAGAATGAGTTAGGTCGCTTGACGTCATCAACCGCATAATTCCCGGTCAGGTACAGATAGATCAGGGTCCTAGATATGAGGCATAGAATGTAGCCTGGAGTAATGCCTGACCTACCCCGACTGGTCGGGTTTCCTCAACCCAGTCCGCATAGTCAAGCCTGGTACTTTCAGTAAGACAACTTCTGGTTGGCCCTTCAAGGATCCAAGCATACCCTCGCCACAACTCGTCTCCCTCATCAAGACTAAGTCAGATGACACACCTGCATGGTTATTCCGAGCGGTCCATAGCTAAGCCCGGGCAGGATAGAAAGCAGTAGGCGACAACAATGTCAGGGAATTATAACTTCTTGTCAGGGAATAATTGTCATACGTCAAGGAATATTTCAATGGTCTCCTATCATTTGTGAATGGAACCTTCTTTCAACCAATGAGAGAACACCATGTATCCCCCATCACTCGACAGACCCTGACATCTGACATCGGTCAGACTCTAGAGGTACGCATTGTCATATAAAAAGGGAGGTCCTCCCCCTTAAGTAGGTACGCGTACATTCGCACTCGTCCTTTATTATTCTTTTTTCCTTCGTACACTGTTCTTCTGGGGAAAAAGTACATGACTTGAGCGTCGGAGGGCCTGCGCCGGGAACTTTTCCCCTGATTTCTGGTCTCTAATGTTCCGTGTGTTTATCTGAGTGTGCGTAGAGCCTAAGTACTGTATGTTTCGTCACCACTGTCCTTCAGTTCTACGTGGGGGTTCGTTTTCCAATGCACATACATTGGGTGTGTCCAAGTCATCTCTCCGTCAACGCCAACATCATCTCAGCCTGCCTTTGTATGACTCAAATTTTAGACAAGATCAATATTCATTATTGACTTATATCATGTCATAAAAGTTACTAACTAACATGATAAACATGGTAAATGCAGCACACCTAATTGAATAATCCTATAATAAATTAGAGCATAACCTGAAGTTTACAGAAACATTTACTTAATTAAACATCATTAAATAAGGTACACAATTTATCACCTTTATTTGTATGTATGGACAAATAAATATAAAATTGAAACCAATAATTTTAAATCAACACAAGTGAATATAGGAATATGAAAAGTAATTAAAGTCATCCTCGGGGGATGATGTCGTGGTAGAACATCCAAGTTGTCACCCAGACACTCACAGTTCGATCCTCAGCTACGACGTACTTGCAGGAATTTTTCTCAAAATGGGGAGCGCAATTAAAGGATGTTGGGTGTCTGGGTTGGCGCTACCACGTGCGCTTCCCGATTTATCCTGGTGATCAGTGAAAAATTTCCATAAGACCAGACTGGTCACCCATCGATTAAATTTTCCACCATCATGGTCTTACTCACACTCTTATACTAAGTTTGTTGGATATTAAATTTCATAGCCGATTGATCAAGTAATTAAGGTATGCTATTTGATAAATAATGAATCGTTGAACATGAACAATTATCTTACAACTAGATGTTGGAATTTTTTAACGGAATATTATTCCGTTGCTAGTTATTATACTTACTGATGGAAATTAAATTCTGTCGAAGAAATTCAGGTTTATTGACGGAATTTTATTTCCATCGGTAAAACCCGTTATTCGGGCCAAAAAAAAACTTACGGAAACCCGGGTTTACCGACGGAAATCGTATTCTATCGGTAATCCCCCATGGAATATGAATTCCGTCGGGGATTACCGACAGAAATAAAATTCTGTCGGTAATCCCGCTAAAATCTAGGGCACGCGTGATCGCTTTCTTTTCTCTCACGTGCGCATTTACTCTCTTCGGCGGTGGCGGCGACAAGCGATTCCCTCGATTTCTCCAAGTAAACTTCTTCCTCGTTGACACGACAGCATCTCCAGCCGCCAACACGCGACTGGCGGCATCTCCTGCCGCCAGCACGCGGCTGGCGGCATCTCCGGCCACCAGCACGCGGCTGGCGGCGTCTCCTGCCGCCAGCACGCAGCTGGCGGCGTCTCCTGCCGCCAACACGCGGCTGGCGGTGTCTTCGGCCGCCAGCACGCGCCTGGCGGCATCTCCGGCCACCAGCACGCGGCTGGCGGCGTCTCCTGCCGCTAGCACGCGCCTGGCAGCGTCTCCGACCGTCGGCACGCGACTGCCCGCTTCTCCGGCCGCCAGCACGCGGCTGCCCATGTCTCCGGCATTAGCCTACTATCTTTGTTTACTTATTTTAGTATAATTTTGCTTATTTTTAAATTTATATTTTGTAAGCAACTGCATCTGCTGCTCTCTTCCTATTAGCCTATTATCTTCATGTATTTTTTCCTTAAACATTACATTTACATATTTGCTTGGTTAATAGTGCATATATATTTTATGGTTATTGTTATATATGTTTTATGGTAATTGTTATAGTTGTGTAAATTTATGCTTTAGATAGTAAACATCTTGATTTTAATAATGTGAGTATTAAACATGTTAATTGATTGACTTACATAGCTATCGACACGCTTTAGATTGCTTGTGTAAGGAATGCTTGTTTAATAATATTTTAAATTGTATTTGCATTAGGTGATAATGTCTATAAACAAAGTTTGGATGTACAATCGATTAGAAAAAGGATTTATTAGAGATAATTTTATTGTCGAAGTTGAAGAATTTGTCAACTTTGCTAAAAGTCATCCAGAATGTATGAATGATGCTGAATTAAAGTGTCCATGCAATCATAAAAATGTCAAAATAGAGCTTTCCGTGATAAAGTTGTTGGCGCGGGAAACATCCGACGATCGAACCTTAGTTTTGATAATGGCAAAGGGATTCAAAGTTAAGTTTAATTGTTATCTAATGTGTATGACTGAGTATTTCAGGAAAGTCCTAGCTGCGGTTAGGCAAGGTGAAAACCCTAGGGGGTGGTAACTCTAGGTCATAGGGGGTGGTAACCCTATGCGGGAAGTCTTAGCGGGTCGGCGCTTCGGGCAAAAATCCTAGGGGGTGGTAACCCTAGGTTAAAATCCTGGTGTCGCGAACCGGGTAGAAGTCTGGATGGGTCGAGGACCGGACATCCAGCATGAAGACCGGAAGCATCGGACGCTGAGCAAAAGTCCAGTCGATCTGGAGGATCGCACTGGCAAAAGGTAAAATCTCCTGAGTGGAGTAGGTGAGGACGCGTTCCCCGTAGAGGGAACAGTAGGCGTCGAGTCAACCTAGGGTTTCCGGTCGGAAACTTGAAGTCAGACCCGGTCAGTCCGATGACTGACAATTATATTTATCGTGTTATCTTTTTGTGTTCTAACTCTGTTTTGTAAGTAACTAACAGTTTTATGCAGGGTTAGAACTGACCAGGATCGGTCGACCGAACCTTGGGATCGGTTGACCGAACCTCCAAGCTACCAGATCAGATCTCCAGAAGCAGGATCGGGTTCGACCAGGGATCGGTCGACCGGACCTCGGGATCGGTCGACCGGACCTGGGATAGGTGTCGACTGGATCAAGCCGAGGTGTGCGGGTCAGAGGAGACTGATCGGTCGACCGAACCTGGGATCGGTCGACCGAACGCAGGGATAAAGTTTGACCAGATCGAAGCGGAGCGACGGATGGACGGATCAGATGAAGTGGAGATCATCTGATCGGTCGACCGAACATGAGGATCGGTCGACCGATCCGCTTCGGGTCAAATCTGATCCCGAGACTTGGGGATCTGGATCAGACCTTACAGAGCTATAAAAGGAGGCCTCGAGGTGCAGCTCAGATCATCGAACTTCGAACAGAAAACTCTGCTCTTCCGTGTGCTGCTGCTAAACGCCTCAACAACGCTCTGCTACTCCAACGAATCACACCAAAGTTCTCTATTCTCTTTTTTCGTTGGTATAGTTTTCTTTACTGCACTTATTTGTACTTATTCAATTATAAAGATTTGTGCTATATAGTTGTTGCCCACCGAAAGCGGTCAAGGACCGCAGGCCTTCGAGTAGGAGTCGAGATAGGCTCCGAACGAAGTAAAACACTTGTGTCTTTTGTGTTTGCATTTACTTTCCGTTGCATTTCTACTTTGTGTTTTAAATCGTTAAACTAGCCACGAGCGCTATTCACCTCCCCTCTACCGCTTTGGATCCATCAATTGGTATCAGAGCGGGGTCATTTTGAATCGGTGCAACCACCATTCAAAATAATTTTTACATGGTATTTTCAGATATTTCGGAGTCGATTAGAATTTGACTTTATATCCATATTCTAATTCTTTTTCTCGAATCGGTTTTCTGCTCGAGGTTGGTGCATCACCACCCGAGTTCGTGATCTATTTTTCATACCGCACTACTAATCCAGGACCAAGTCCTGGGATTCTCTTGTTGTTTATTTGTTTTATATAGTTGATCTAAATGACCCTTCAAGAAGGCTACAGTACAGCCCGTCCCCCGCTATTCACCGGAGACGACTTCGGGTACTGGAAGGGTCGGATGGAGGCATATCTCCAGACTCATTTTGAAGTCTGGATGATTGTCAAAATCGGCCTCCAACTACCAACTGATAGTGCCGGCAAACCACTACCCCTACGAGGACTGGGACACATCTCTGATTAAGAAGGTGGAAGCTAATGCCAAAGCGACTTGCACCCTCCAGTGTGGTCTATCAAAAGAAGAACTCAACCGCGTCGGCCCCTTCAACAGTGCCAAGGAGCTGTGGGAGAAGCTCATTGAACTTCACGAAGGGACGTCCGACACCAAAGTAAGTAAAAGAGACTTAATTTTCAATAAGTTATTTAATATCAAACTGCAGGAAGGTGAGACAGCTGCCCAACTCCATGCCCGGATTCAAGATCTGCTCAACGATCTTCATGCAATTGGACAGAAGGTAGATAACCGGGATATCATAAGGTATTCTTTAAACGTCTTTCCGAGGAACACCTTGTGGGCATCCATGGTAGATGCCTACAAAGTTTCTAAGGATTGATCTACTATTAAGTTAGATGAACTCTTTTCGGAATTAGAATTACATGAACAGACTAATGCACGCTCGGTCGAGAAAGGTGTTGCCTTGGTTGCAGGTACCAGCAGAATGCATGAACCAATGCAAAAGCATAAAACTAAGCCCAAATCCAAAGATGAATCAGATGCAGAGGACGATGACGAAGTTGTTTCCGAACTGATAAAGCTCGTACGGAGAATATACAAGTCGAAAAAGGCGAATCAAACAAATACGAAGGACAAGTCCGAAGTCACCTGTTACGGCTGTAACCAAAAGGGGCACTACAAGCCAGACTGTCCAAACAAGAAGAAAAGAAGGAAGGTATTAAAGGCGACCTGGTCTGAATCATCAGATGAATCCGATTCCGACGCAGAAGAACCGACAAGCTTCCTCGTGTTGCCAGTACAAGTAAATATTAACGAAATCGAGTCAGAATTCGAGTCCGAAACCGAGAGTAAGTCGGAAACTGAGTTCGAGCGAAGCCACGGATCCGCATCCATTTCCGAAGGACCGAACCCCACTGTAAGTGCTTTAATGTCTAGTATTAACTTAGATGACGCTGAGAATTTAATTCCGTACTTGCTTAAAAAGTTGGCTAAATCTAACGTCTGGGTTAAGTCACTCAAAAAGGAGGTAACAGCCCTTAAGGGAGCGACTGACTCGAGTTCTTTAACTAAGTCAGTTCAAATTGGAAGTTCAACTCAAGTCCAACAACTTGAGGAAGAAAATTCCAATTTGAAAACTCAAATTAAGGAACTCAAGTGTTAGGACCTTCGGATGCGGCTAGAGAGGGGGGTGTAAATAGCCAACCCCAAATTCACGTTTCTTCCTACAATTTTAATTAGCGCAGCGGAAATAAAAGATAGAAACGAAACAGGAGAATATCAAACCTCAAACGCGACGATATAACGAGGTTCAGAGATGATACTCCTACTCCTCGGCGTGTCCGTAAGGTGGACGAATCCTTTCAATCCGTCGGTGGATGAGACCCCGAAAAATCGGCTATTAAAAACTCTTTCTGGGTGGAGAAACCTCGCCACAATCTCTCTTGCAACAGCAAGATCAGCGTACAAGAAATACAGCAAGAAGCCAAGAACAATATGAATGTAAAAACACTAGTTTGCTTGCCTTCTTGTCAACTGTTGATGAAGCAACAACTTCACGGATGCCAACCACAGCAGCAATTGATCAGTTGGAGTCCAGCCGAGGGAAGCTCACACGAAACTTCAGCAGTGGAGAGCTCAACAAAGCTCAGATCGCAAGGAGGAAGAATAAGTCAACAGCACTATTGATGTAGAGGCCCTCCACATCGATTTATATCCTGAACCTGCGAAGAAGACAAAGAAGAAGCAGAAATCTAGCCGTTGTGACTCAACGGCTAGGTCTGGACCGATCAGGCTCCACCCTGATCGGTCCAGGGCAGATCTGATCGGTCAGGGGACCGATCAGGCCCTACGCCGATCGGTCCCCAGACCGATCCCAACTCTCATAGAGAGTTGGTTGCGATCCCTGATCGGTCTGTGGACCGATCAGCCTATAGATGGATCGGTCCACAGACCGATCCCCTATTGTTTTCTGAATCTCATCGCTTCTTACTGATCGGTCACCAGACTGATCAGATAACCCACAGAGAGTTACTGTGTGGTTACTGATCAGTCACGAGACCGATCAGATAACTAAGGTATCACTGGATCGGTCGACAGACCGATCCAGACAGCCAAAGTATCACTGGATCGGTCAACAGACCGATCCAATGCCTCTGTTGGTTTTAGAGCTTCCCAGCCCTAAACCCTAACATCTTCCTAGTCTAGAGAACGGGCTACCGAGCCCTCTCTGACATAGTCCGGAGAACGAGCTACCGAGCCCTCTCCGACTTCGTCCGGGTCAGAGAACGAGCTACCGAGCCCTCTCTGACCTAGTCTGGAGAACGAGCTGCCGACTTCCACGTTCGGGTCAGAGAACGAGCTACCGAGCCCTCTCTGACCTAGTCTGGAGAACGAGCTGCCGAGCCCTCTCCGACTTCGTCCGGTCCAGAGAACGAGCTACCGAGCCCTCTCTGACCTAGTCCGGAGAACGAGCTGCCGAGCCCTCTCCGACTTCGTCCAGTCCAGAGAATGAGCTACCGAGCCCTCTCTGACCTAGTCCGGAGAACGAGCTGCCGAGCCCTCTCCGACTTCGTCCAGTCCAGAGAACGAGCTACCGAGCCCTCTCCGACTCCATCCAGTCCAGAGAACGAGCTACTGAGCCCTCTCTGACCTAGTCCGGAGAATGAGCTACCGAGCCCTCTCCGACCTCCCATGCCAAGCTTCCATACTTGGACTTTTCCCCATGCCAAGCTCCCTGCTTGGACTTTTCCTGTGCCAAGCTCCCTGCTTGGACTTTTCCATGCCAAGTCTCCATACTTGGACTTTTCCCGTGCCAAGCCCCCTGCTTGGACTTTTCCGTGCCAAGTCTCCATACTTAAGACTTTTCCCGTGCCAAACTCCCTGCTTGGACCTTTCCGTGCCAAGTCTCCATATTTGGACTTTTCCCGAATCAGGTCAACTCAAGTCGGGTCAACCAGGTCAACCTTGACCAAAGGTTGCACCCACAATCCCCCAAGTTCCTATTTTTGTCAAACATCAAAATACAACTTCTCTATTCTTGTCAAACATCAAAATATACCTCGAGTCAGGTCAACTCGAGTCGGGTCACCCAGGTCAACCTTGACCTAAGGTTGCACCAACAATCTCCCCCTTTTTGATGTTTGACAAAAACCATAATCAAGTTAGGTTAACCCGATAACCTAACTTAGGTTTTCCAATAGTTATCCAATATTCTTCCTCGAACATTCTCTGAACATTCTCCCCAAACTCCAATGTTCTTCCTTGAACATTCTCTCGACATTCTCCCCCTTTTTGACACACATCAAAAAGAGTGAATCAAGGTCAAGAGTTTCTTCCTAATGAAAGTCTCATACCTTTCATTGAAACCCTTAATTTCCCCCTTGATACTAAAATCAACAATCAACTTAGTGATAATCACTTATCAAAAAAAAACTTGACGAGCAAAAATTTCCCCTAAAAGTCAACTCCCCCTTTACCATTAGGTAAAACTCCCCCTAAAGGTCAACTCCTCCTTGACCATTGCACCAACAATGTCTTGGAGAGTTTCAACCCTTTAGAAATCTACAGCTCCAACTTCCATAGCTGAAATTTCAGACAACAGTCAAAAATCAGTATTTTGGCACGCTCTGATCGGTCACCAAACCGATCAGGACCCCACTGGAACGGTCACCAAACCGATCCACACTGCCCTGGATCGGTCCAGTGACCGATCCAGACTTCCCTAGACCGATCAGGATCTTCTCTGATCGGTCCACAACTCTCTGATAAGGATTTCTGATTTTTCTCCCAAAATTCAGAAACCCCTAAAAAATCACAGAAAATTCCAAAAATTGTAAAATTTTGAGGATACATTCCTCATAACATATATTATCATGAAAAAATAGTTTTCTATGAAAATAACTGTAAAATACCGAAAATAGGCGAATAATCGTAAGGGAATTTTCCGGAATTTTTAGAAATTTTTCGAGAATTTTTCGGAGCTCGTATGGACGAGTTAACGGGGATAAAAACGGGGCCCGGAAAAGCCTGTTTAGGATACCCTGTTTTAATGAGGAAAAGTTTTAATTTTCCTTTTCCTTTTCTTTTTCTTTTATTTTTCTTTTCCTCTGGTTTTTCCCCGACGCCGAACTCGCATGTTCTTCTTCTCCTCTGCCGAACCCTCCTTCCCTCATCTCTCGCGACGCCGGCCTTCTCCACCCGACAGCACCGCCGGTGCTCTTCCTCCTCGCTGAGCGACGCGCCGCCGCCACCCCTACCGACGCCGAGACCTCCCGCAAGCCCGACTTCTCCTCGTGCCCTAACCGCTGTGCGGTTCTTTCCTTCTACTTATTCCCAGCCGATTTCGTCTTGGCCGCACCTTCTTCCGCCGCCGATCACAGCCAACGCCGACTGCCACCACTGTGCTTGCCGACGTTGCCGCCTCTCGACCCAGCGCCGACTGTGGCCTAGTTTTCCTTCTCGCCGGCACTTGAGTACCACCGCCGGTGTTTCCCTTGTGACCGAGCACTGCCGACACCGAGCATATCCCCTCTTCTGTCCGCTGTGCCCTAGCTAGTATCCGGCGTCGCACGAAACAGTGCCACCAGCCGGTCTCCTCTTCAACACTGCCGCTCTCCCTTCCCTCTGCGCTGCTGCCGACCCTGGATTGGGTAACTCCAGCCGCGTACCTTAGTCCCGAAATCGCCGTCGGCCACATCCCAATTGATCCTAAACCCGAGCAGATAAGGTGAGTTGGGTTGTGTAGGATCTGTGATTTCCACTGATTGATCCTTTTTCTGATTAGTCTGATTTCAGCAGTGATCCCAGCTTTGAGGTGAAGTTTTATGCTGTGGTTGGACAGTCACTCCATACAGTGGCTATTGGTTCTTGTAACGACGGTGAATTTGAGGTAAGGTTTAGGATATTGAACTTCGAGTAGGTTGATTATGTTTATGTTTGGAATAGGTAGATTTGATTCGCTTTAGACTTTTAATCTAATGTTATGATTAGGGTTAAAGGAAATTAACCCTAGTTAATTGTTGGATTTAATTTAGGAAGGTCGAGATTATGGTTTAGGGTTTTTCCCTAAAACTGTTCTTAAGGATTTTTATTTAGTTATACGTTTAATTTGTAGCTAAATAAAAATGTATGTTTGGTATCACAGGACTTTGACGCGAGACGAGTATCTCGGAGTCAGATTTGGACTTTTTTATCGGAGGCGGGTACTTTTAACATTTTGTCTTTGATATGCTTAGTAATGAAATTAACATGTTGCATTAATTGTGTTTCTTATCTGTTTCGGTTAATCACTACCCAAATCTTGATACATGTTTGATTGATTGATTTGTTTTGCATCCCATGTATACTTTACCTGTCTATACATGCTTATAGGGGTAGTGATATACCATGCTTCACCATGTTCAGGACCTAGGTTTTATACCTTCTGTGTACCTTTGATTCGATATGATTCGTTGACCTAGGGTGCACTTTTCTATATATATGGATTAGGTCAGGATGTTTATATGGTTATTGTCATGCATCATTTGCATGATTGCATGCTGTGCGATAGTCCGCTCCATTATTGTTGAGCACATCGCCAGTTACATGGATCTGCACACACCACCACTCATGGGTTAGTGGTCGATTCAGGCAGAGTGTGTTGCAGCAGGGACTCTGTTAGGTACCGTTTGTCCGCTCATGGGTAGTGTGACACAACGAGTTATCCGGTAGGGATTCCTCCCCGTCATCATGTACCGGGAGTTGAGAGCATTGCGCTCCCCCATCTATGATTTGGGGTAGGAGGATAGGTGTACTCCGACAGCATCCCATCCACTCGGTCACTCATCAGGAGTAGTGACGACAGAGTGCACGGTTGCCACAGCCCTACCCACTCGGCCTCATTATGGTGTGAGATGATCGACTGGCGTCAGGGGTGACCAGGACGCATCATTGGCATCATATGGATGATGCATTTATTGCTTGTGTTTGTGGTTGCTGCATTTATATGCTGCATATTGTTTGGATACCTATGTTTGACATGCATACAGGATCCCTATACCACTCTGACTGTTTGACCTTATACTCAGGACCTGGTTAGTACAGCATTTTCCTGTTTACTTCAGATGCATTTTTATCTTTCTTATCAGGAGACTGTATGCATGATTAGTGCTAGGTGTTGTTTCTTTACTTTGCATATCAATTGTATCTGCTGAGTGTTGGACTCACCCCGCCTCCATTGTTGTTATTTTCAGGTTGATGCTGTCAGGAGGGAGTTCCAGTCGCTGGTCCCCACAGCACGTAGTGCTACTCCTCTGCTGGTTTTTGAGTTGTTGTTTTATTTTAGCTTTCCGCTATCAGACTTTGTTTTAGTTTTGTTTTGGACTTTACATATGGATATTGTATGGAATCTTTTCGTTGGATGGACTTTTGGTATGATTTGGATTTACTCTACTACATGCCTGCCTGGACGGCAGAAGAGGTGAGTTCGTCGGTTTTGAGCTTTACGAGTGTAGTTGAGTAGGGTGATTTTCGAGTCAGAGTATTACTACTTTGTTTGATTATATATAACTGCGTGGATGGTTGTGTGGAATGTGCTTTTATTTATTGTTATTATTCCAGCCGCCTGTGGCTGAGGTATATGAGATGTAGAAAAGTTTCAGATTGTCCGCTGTACAGGGGAGATGCTGCCGAAATTTCTTCGGACAGGGACTCTTCTGGGGCGTGACAATTTAGTGGTATCAGAGCGAGGTTATACGATCTTTTGTTTTCGTATTTTTGGATGTTTGGGATAACCTGATACCAATTTATTTACTTGGTATCAGAGCGCCAAGTTTGGCGATACTTGTTGGATTTTTGTATTTTGGATTTTCGGGATTTAACTGATACCAATTTATTGGTATCAGAGCAGGGTTATGATACCTGCTTTTGGTGTTCTGGAGATTTATCGGATACCTATTGTTAGTATTCTGGATTTTTGGATTAGCCCAAGTTTGCGAGTCAAACTGGGTAATTGTTTGAGTGACATGGATTTTTCCATTACGATTGTGTTTGGATTTCTGTTTCGGATTTATATGGATTTCCGGTGATTTTTATGATCGAAAATTTTGAGGTCAAGTTGGGGACTGGACAGCAATGGAACATCTCCAGACGACATATAGGTATGATATTTAATTTTATAGTTTATGACAGGTATTAGCATTCTTTATTTAGTACCTGTCTGGTTGTTGTAGCACATATTACTTGTGATGGGTTAGCCATTGAGGATGGTTGACCTTAATAGAGATAAAGGATTATAGTCTCTGGTGATTTTTCATATCATACCATCAGTAGTTTTAGCTTCTGTTACTACTATTAGGAGATGGAGGCACATATCAGCCTCTGCTATTGTTAGCTGGGTAATGGATGATACCTATATATTCCTGTGGACTTAGCTAGTAGAGTTTTTATACTCGTATCTTTTGGATATTAGGGTATCCGATACGATGAAAATTGGTCATTGGAGAGTTATCATGTTTGATCATTGTTGAGAATGATTTGAGGTTGAGGGATATTGGAAGATCAGATATTGTGATGTTGATTTCTTATGGTTTATGAGAGTAAATGTTATGTGGTTGTCTGATGATCAAATACTAGATATTTATTTTGATGATCTATTAGTGGATAACTATTTTGATGATCTATTAGTGGATAACTATTTTGATGATTTATATTTGGGTTGTCATTGATGGTGACATAGTGAGTGTCATTTATGATATTCACAGGTTTGATGATTATGGTTGGTGATCAGATTATAAATTGGGGTGCTGGAGAGTTTTACGGTTGAATGTGCCTATGAGATTTTAATAAACCTGGTTGGTTATGGATAGTTAACAGGATGATATAAAAAAAAAAATGATATATGCTTCCTCTGATATGGGACTATATGGATAAATAATGATTGATGTTTTGAATGTTAACTTGCCCTCATGGAGAGTAGAGATTTATTCATCTGATATAGTGTGGGCTCATGTTTTTGAGGATGAAGATGAGAGTGTCATGATGTTCTTAAATTCTGACTTTTTCTTTTGGGTCGTACACATTTATACATATGATATTATGTGGTTGGATATACCTTAGTTGCTTGTGGAGGATTAAGGTATTCTTGATTAGTTAGTAGATGAATGATTTAGTTTTGTTGGTTGATCAGTAGAGGATTGCCATACTCTATTTTTAGAGGTTCGAACCTTTAGGTTATTCGTTCTTAGTTATGTATCTAGAGCACATTTGAGTACATGTTTTGTACTGACGTGGAAAGGACTGATTTAGTCATATATCATTGTCGGCTTGGATAGGTTATAAAGGATCGATGTATCATATTCCATGAAGACTTTGACCGTGGACTGTATATACCTGGTGGGATAACTTAGAGGGTGCATTGGGATATGTGACCCCGCTGGTGTAAGGAAGTGTAGAGCTAATTGCTTAACACTTATGGGATACAATCGTTACTTGTGTAAACTGGGAGAGTACATTTGGATTTATGATGATAAAATTTTTCCCATGGGATATAGTCTTGGTAGTGTATGACATTGACTGGCAATGTTATACCACGGTGTGTATATTTTTCTTGTCCGATACCAGTTCCTTTGAACCTAGAGCAGGGTTGTTACTGGATGATTAGGCTGCTTTATTTTGGGTTGCTTTTGATTGATGTATTCATGCTTGATACATATGCATGAATTTTTTTTTAGATATACCGGTAATCCATGAGTGTTGGTAGCATAAGGTTGATCTCTTTGATTGAGCTGATATGCTGATTTTGCATGTATATCATGATTGTTTTGGGTTGTAGGAGTCCTGTGGTAGACTGTCCATTTGCAAGTAGTATATGTATCCATGTTCTGATATGGTTTGAAGGTTCCTTGTGGATTATAGATATGTAGTTCGGTGTATGTATCTGGATGTATTATTGAAGATATCTTGTTGATTAAATCCGAGATGTAGTATAAGTACATCGGTGGTGTTTTGATGAAGGCATTTTGTTGATTTAATCTGAGTTGGGATATGTACATATGTGTTTGGTGTGGTATCTGAGGTAACTTTTTGATTATGTTTGATTTGTGAGTGCACCTGAGTTTAGTATGCTTTATTGGAAGTATATGTTGGTTATACTCTTGGCATAGGTGAAGATATGTCATGTGAGTGTTGTTTGAGGTGTATTGTTGATTTTACCTACATTGATTTTGTACACGTGTTCGGTATGTATTGTTGGAGGTATCATACTGAATATACCTGAGTTGTGAGTATGTTTGGTGTATAATAATTGGAGGATTTTGTTGATCATACATATGTTGTGTGAGCATGTGTGCTAGGTGTATACATTGGTAGCAGTATGATGATTCTACTTATATTGAATGCAGAATGTGGAGTGACTGCATTATGTCATTTGTTGAATTAACCCATCAACTAATTTTCCTATCAGTGGATGACCCACTAGGATGCTGATAGAGTTGATGATGGATTTGATTAGTTAATAGGTTGTTATATCCTAGGCTAACCACAGCGAATTGTGGTAGAGAGATCTTGTACAGTCTCTAGCTGGATAGTTAGGTGTCTTGGGGTACTTATGTATTGTTTTGTGGTGGAGCGTTGCTCCCACATGTCACGGATTTCTGGTAGTGGAGCATTGCTCCTATATTTATTGCAGATACATATTTCAGATTATTTGTGGTGGAGTGTTGCTCCCACATATTGAGGATTTCTTGTGGTAGAGCGTTGCTCCCACATATGTGGTGTTTCCTGTGATGGAGCGTTGCTCTCACCCTGGAGGATTTATTCTTTGGTGATTTATGTTATTGATGATCAGATTTTTTTCGATTTATTATTGGAGATCTTATGGATAGGAATGTCTGTGATACGGACATTATGTGTCTTGGTTTTTGCCATATAGGCTTTCAGTGCCTTAGATGTTTTCAGGGACTCGATGATCCTGGTATGTCGAGGATGTTTGGATAGGTGTCCATTATCTTTGTGGACGATGTTGTGATCTATTTCGGATCCGAGGTGAGTCACGTACACTACCTTTGCATAGATCTAGAGATGATTCGACGAGAAACATCTATATGTGATTATTAGTAGTGCTGGTTTGGATTGTCTTTTGTTATGATATTTGGGACACACGGTCAGCAGTAGGAGTGTACCGTGGTTCCGCAGGAGATAGAGGTTGTTGCCGTTGGGAGCAGCCGAAATCAGTGTAGGAGATCCGCAGTCTTTTGTGACTCGCAGGATATTACAGACCTTTCGTCGAGGGTTGCTTCCGCATAGCTATGCTACTTTCACGCGTGACCATGAAAGGCGTGAAGTTTACTTGGACTGCGGATTGCAAGACCAGCTTCTAGGAGCTGAAGCGGAGACTAGTGTCGGCTTTGATTTTTGGTTTTTACCTTCGAAAGAGGACGAATTTGTCCTCTACACCGACGCGTCTCTACAGGGTATGGGTGTTGTTCTGGTGCAGCACGGTAGAGTATTCTTATATGCTTCTCGATAGTTGAGGGAGCCTGAGAAGAAAATACTCAGTTCGTGATCTGGAGTTGGCCGCTATTATTTTTGCCCTGAAGATTTGGCGGCAGTACTTGTATGATATTACATTGAGATTCTCACTGACCATCGGAGTCTCAAATATCTGTTCACTCAGAAGGAACTTAATCTTCGACCGAGGAGATAGATGGAGTTCCTGAAGGATTATGATTGTACCATTAGCTATCACCTGGGAAAAGCTAATGTGGTTGCCGATGCACTTAGCTAGAGGTCCAGAGGGACTTTAACTTACCACCGAGTTGTGGTCACAAATTTGATTCAGGATTTCTCTGAGTTAGACATTGAGGAGCAGGGACAGACAGAGCAGGGTATTCTTGTTACGATGGTTGCTCAGTCGTCGATCAGGAAGAGAAGTGTTATGTCAGAGGCATAAGACTACCAGAAGTGTTATGCTGACCGGGGTCGGAGACCCTTAGAGTTCTCCATTTGCGACCAGGTATTTCTGCGAGTTTCATCCACGTAAGGGGTGAAGAGATTGGCCTCAGAGGTAAGCTAGCTCCGCGATACATTGGACCTTTCCAGATCTCGGAAAGGATTGGAACAGTAGCTTATCGGTTGGCACTATTGTCGTTCTTGGCAGACGTTCACGCTGTATTCCACGTATCTACGCTGCGGAGATACGTGCCAGACCCGACGCATGTGTTGGCAGATATTCCAGTTTCAGTTCAACCTGACATTACATATGAGGAGATTCCGGTATGGATTTTGGATCGAAAGGAGCGTTAGTTGCGGAACAAGACTATCCGGCTAGTTAAAGTCGGATGACAGCATCATTCGGATGAGGAGGCTACTTGGGAGCTCGAGGATACGATCCGAGCTCGATATCCCCATCTTTTCACTTGAGGTATGTGATTTATTTACCGTTCAGCATTTATACTCTTTATCTGTTGTTAGTACTTACTGATGGTAGATAACGAAATTTAGGGACCAAATTTTTATTAGTGGGGGAGAATGTAAAATACCGAAAATAGGCGAATAATCGTAAGGGAATTTTTCGGAATTTTTAGAAATTTTTCGAGAATTTTTCGGAGCTCGTATGGACGAGTTAACGGGGATAAAAACGGGGCCCGGAAAAGCCTGTTTAGGATACCCTGTTTTAATGAGGAAAAGTTTTAATTTTCCTTTTCCTTTTCTTTTTCTTTTATTTTTCTTTTCCTCTGGTTTTTCCCCGACGCCGAACTCGCGTGTTCTTCTTCTCCTCTGCCGAACCCTCCTTCCCTCATCTCTCGACAGCACCGCCGGTGCTCTTCCTCCTCGCTGAGCGACGCGCCGCCGCCACCCCTACCGACGCTGAGACCTCCCGCAAGCCCGACTTCTCCTCGTGCCCTAACCGCTGTGCGGTTCTTTCCTTCTACTTATTCCCAGCCGATTTCGTCTTGGCCTCACCTTCTTCCGCCGCAGATCACAGCCAACGCCGACTGCCACCATTGTGCTTGCCGACGTTGCCGCCTCTCGACCCAGCGCCGACTGTGGCCTAGTTTTCCTTCTCGCCGGCACTTGAGTACCACCGCCGGTGTTTCCCTTATGACCGAGCACTGCCGACACCGAGCCTATCCCCTCTTCTGTCCGCTGTGCCCTAGATAGTATCCGGCGTCGCACGAAACAGTGCCACCAGCCGGTCTCCTCTTCAACACTGCCGCTCTCCCTTCCCTCTGCGCTGCTGCCGACCCTGGATTGGGTAACTCCAGCCGCGTACCTTAGTCCCGAAACCGCCGTCGGCCACATCCCGATTGATCCTAAACCCGAGCAGATAAGGTGAGTTGGGTTGTGTAGGATCTGTGATTTCCACTGATTGATCCTTTTTCTGATTAGTCTGATTTCAGCAATGATCCCAGCTTTGAGGTGAAGTTTTATGCTGTGGTTGGACAGTCACTCCATACAGTGGCTATTGGTTCTTGTAACGACGGTGAATTTGAGGTAAGGTTTAGGATATTGAACTTCGAGTAGGTTGATTATGTTTATGTTTGGAATAGGTAGATTTGATTCGCTTTAGACTTTTAATCTAATGTTATGATTAGGGTTAAAGGAAATTAACCCTAGTTAATTGTTGGATTTAATTTAGGAAGGTCGAGATTATGGTTTAGGATTTTTCCCTAAAACTGTTCTTAAGGATTTTTATTTAGTTATACGTTTAATTTGTAGCTAAATAAAAATGTATGTCTAGTATCTCGACTTTCGGTATCTGGATTGATTGGACTATTTTATCGGAGGCGGGTACTTTTGACTTTTTGTCTTTGATATGCTTAGTAATGAAATTAACATGTTGCATTAATTGTGTTTCTTATCTGTTTCGGTTAATCACTACCCAAATCTTGATACATGTTTGATTGATTGATTTGTTTTGCATCCCATGTATACTTTACCTGTCTATACATGCTTATAGGGGTAGTGATATACCATGCTTCACCATGTTCGGGACCTAGGTTTTTATACCTTCGTGTACCTTTGATTCGATATGATTCATTGACCTAGGGTGCACTTTTCTATATATATGGATTAGGTCAGGATGTTTATATGGTTATTGCCATGCATCATTTGCATGATTGCATGCTGTGCGATAGTCCGCTCCATTATTGTTGAGCACATCGCCAGTTACATGATCTGCACACACCACCACTCATGGGTTAGTGGTCGATTAGGTAGGGTGTGTGGCAGTTGGCTCTGTTAGTGCACCGCTGGTCCGCTAATGGGTAGTGTGACACAACGAGTTAGTCCGATAGGGATTCCTCGTCTGGACTGTCTCAGGGAGTTGAGAGCATTAAGCTCCCCCATCTATGATTTGGGGTAGGAGGATAGGTGTACTCGACAACATCCTGCCCACTCGGTCACTCGGGAGTAGTGACGACAGAGTGCACGGTTGTCACAGCCCTACCCACTCGGCCTCACTATTGTGTGAGATGATCGACTGGCGTCAGGGGTGACCAGGACGCATCATTGGCATCATATGCATGATGCATTTATTGCTTGTGTTTGTGGTTGCTGCATTTATATGCTGCATATTGTTTGGATACCTATGTTTGACATGCATACAGGATCCCTATACCACTCGGACTGTTTGACCTTATACTCAGGACCTGGTTAGTACAGTATTCTCCTGTTTACTTCAGATGCATTTTTATCTTTCTTATCAGGAGACTGTACGCATGATTAGTGCTAGGTGTTGTTTCTTTACTTTGCATATCAATTGTACCTGCTGAGTGTTGGACTCACCCCGCCTCCATTGTTGTTATTTTCAGGTTGATGCTGTCAGGAGGGAGTTCCAGTCGCTGGTCCCCACAGCACGTAGTGCTACTCCTCTGCTGGTTTTTGAATTGTTGTTTTATTTTAGCTTTCCGCTATCAAACTTTGTTTTAGTTTTGTTTTGGACTTTACATATGGATATTGTATGGAATCTTTTCGTTGGATGGACTTTTGGTATGATTTGGATTTACTCTACTACATGCCTGCCTGGATGGCAGAAGAGGTGAGTTCGTCGGTTTTGAGCTTTACGAGTGTAGTTGAGTAGGGTGATTTTCGAGTCAGAGTATTACTACTTTGTTTGATTATATAGAACTGCGTGGATGGTTGTGTGGAATGTGTTTTTATTTATTGTTATTATTCCAGCCGCCTGTGGCTGAGGTATATGAGATGTAGAAAAGTTTCAGATTGTCCGTTGTACAGGGGAGATGCTGCCGAAATTTCTTCGGACAGGGACTCCTCTGGGGCGTGACAATAACTTCCATTTCCTAATCTTGATACAAAGTTCGAAAGACTTTGAAATAGCTCAAAGTTAATCCATCTTTGTATCAACTTGCTCAATGATGAATGCTATCACAAGAAAAGCTTCATCAAGGTTTTTCAAATCAATTTTGAAATGATCTTAAACCATTCAATTTAGGACCACAATCTTAGGGCTAAATGTACATGACTTGTACACAAGTTTTCCCTATGATCCTCAAATTCGAATTAGGCTCATCTAGGTACAAGAACTATGCACCTTGATCCTAACTCATAATCCTAATATCTCACACACATCTAAGGTGTATCAAACACATCCAAGTCAATTTTGATGTGAGATATGGGTTTAGGTCATCTTAAGCTAAGTTCTCATGCATTTTCTAAACAACAATTAGATCTCCATATCAAATTGTGTTTTTATCCTTAAATCAATTTAATTGATCATAAATGCAAGAGATGATGACATGGCATAAAATAATATCATAAGTGGAAACATGTGCACATGTCATGATGTCATGTCATCAAGTATGAAACTTAAATAAGGTATGACATATAACTAAACTAAGCATTATCATGACATTTCAAATGATAATAAAATAAATATGATGTCATGACATGACATATGACAAACAATGTATGACAAATAACATATAAAGGTATAGAAAATACCTAATTCTAGCCTTAGTTGTCATTTTTGATAATTTTGATCATTTTACCATAACTTCTATATTCCTAAGTGTAATAGACCTAAAATCATATACTAAATATTTTTAGATCACTATGTGCCAATTAGATTGACCCTAGAAAACTCCTCAAATGTGGTTGACACATCCTAATCACCTTAGGAATAATTTTTAATTTCATTTTCAAGGCTTGATTACACCTTGAAAATTCCTAAAATGCCACCTTTTGCCATGAGTAGGTTAACTACCTATCCAATTAAGGTTGGCACACCCTAAACCATCTAGCGTGAAGGAATCACGCTCCTAGGAACCCAATACCTATTTGAGCTCATTAGGTTCACTAAATATTCACTAGGGATGACTTCCCTAGCAACCCTCCTAATGACCCACCTAGGCTTTAAAGCCTTGGTCATTTGGGATTCATCAAGATCAACTCTAGGGGTGACTCCCCTTGTGACCTTGGTGATGGTCTTCTTAGCCCTAGGTCTTGTTCCATAATCGAATGGAACATTATGATAAACGGGCTTGACCACTTGAGACTTAGGTTTGTGACCCAAACCTCTCATGTCCTTGGGATTTGATTTTTGACCCTTAGACCCTAGAATTGACTTCTCCAAATTCTTAAGAGCCTTTTCTAAAGTGTCAAGTCTTGACCTCAAGACTTGATTTTCCTTCTTTAATACCTCAAGCTTTAATTTTCCATTTTTCTTTGAGGTATTCCTAGGCATATGTCTAGTTGTTTTGGGATTCCTATCTAGGTTTTCCTTAACCTTAGATGAGTTAACTCTAGGGTTGACATTTCTAACATTTTCCTTATCTAGGCTAACATGTTTGGCACCTAAGCACATGTATCGGTTTCTATGGTTCTCATGCTTATCATTATTGACAATTGCAATAAAACTACTAGCATGTGTCTTATTAGAATTGCAAGAATGTGACTTAAAGGATACCTTAGGGTTTGCCTTAGCTCCCCCCATAGATGTGCTTGGTCTCTTGTCCTTGTGAGGTTGCCTCCCCCTTGGACATTGACTCCTATAATGTCCCCTTTGCTTGCATTGGAAGCACATCACGTGCTCCTTGCCCTTGCGTATCGGGACTCCGGCTTCCTTGACTTTTGGTGACGGTGGAGTCTTCCTAATCCTCTTTAGACATTTACTTTTGTAATGCCCATATTCCCTACACTCAAAGCACATTATATGTAATTTATTTGAAATTAAGTTGCTTGAGTTACCTAGGGTTGAGGATGGATATAAGCTCTCTCCTTCATCTCTTCCGAAGGTAGAGGCTTCTTCTTCTTGCTCCATTCTTGAAGAAGAACTCTCCTCCTCTTCTTCCTTAGATGTTGAGTAGCCCTCAACTTCTAATTCCATACCTCCATGATGTGAGCTACTTGGCTCACTTGACTCCTCTTCATGACTTGAATTGGAGCTCTCCTCATGGAACTTAGCCAAGTTGTTCCACAATTCCTTGGCATTATTGTATCCACCTATCTTACACAAGATATCATTAGGTAATGAAAATTCAAAGATTTTCGTTACCTCGTCGTTGATTATGGATTGGTGGATTTGTTCCTTCGTCCACTTCTTCTTCTCGAGAGGTTCTCCTTCTTTATCCATCGGAGAAATAAAACCTACTTGTACACAATTCCAATTTACTAGGTTAGTCATAAGAAAATACTTCATTCTTACCTTCCAATACGTGAAGTCGTCGCGATCGTAGAAGGGTGGAATCGTGAAGTCTTCTCCAAGTTGATTCATTCTCTAGCTCGTGCTCCCCCGGGTGTTAATCCAATGAAGAGCGACCTCGCTCTGATACCACTTGTTAGGACCTTCGGATGCGGCTAGAGAGGGGGGGGTGTGAATAGCCGACCCCAAATTCACGTTTCTTCCTACAATTTTAGTTAGCGCAGCGGAAATAAAAGATAGAAACGAAACAGGAGAATATCAAACCTCAAACGCGACGATATAACGAGGTTCGGAGATGATACTCCTACTCCTCGGCATGTCCGTAAGGTGGACGAATCCTATCAATCCGTCGGTGGATGAGTGGTGTCGGCCTTTTAGCATGTCACGAGGCGCTCCAAATTAATTAAATTTGACACTCATTAAAATTAAAACAATGTGTTGTAGTAACGAGTCCCAAGTCGTATTTTTCTCCAAGGATGACTAGTAAGTGTGTTCAACTTTAGAATTGGTTTCAATCAAATTACTACATCAACAAGATCAATTAAACTTCTCCATTTGATTCACATTGCAAACCGAATTCTTTTACCATCAAAAATAAAATCAAAGAAGGTTCCTTCTCATCTAAACTTGATTTCATTCCACCTCATCAAGTTGTCCACAATTAAATTCGGATTCTTAAGTTTCATCTACTAAATGAGTCAATTAATAAACCTTCTATTCAAATCACAGTAACTAAGCATTCAACTCTCATATTAACAGTAGCATTTTAAATCTCAAGTCAAGCATTCATTATACTAGCATGTTCACAATTACAACAACTTCAACATTTGACTCAATCACACATCTTCAAATCATTCTCACCATCAACAAAAATGATACAAAGGTAAATCATGAAGCCCTTCTCGTGATCAATTCAACACCTAAACTACTTTACAGTCACTAAAATTAAAAGTCAATCCAACACTATTAAAGGAAAACCTAGTTAGTAGCTAGAAATTCAAATCAAAACACTAGCTAACACTTGTTAGTAACTAAACATTAATTAGTTTGAATTGAAATAAGGAAATCAGAATAGGAGATAGATTGAAAGACTAAATTAGTAGCTGAACATGGGGTTGAGAATGTAGAAATTCAAGAAATCAAAACTATAAGCAAGAAAACAGAATTGCAGAAAACAAGAAGTAGGAAAGAAATAGCTAGGAAAAGGAATCCGAACACAAAATCTGAAGAAACAAAAATGCAGAAATAATAAATTGCAGAATTAAATTCTAAACCATCTCTAATCTAATCTACTCTTCTAATGAGTCTTCCCTTGCCGTCACACAAGGAATCTGAATAGTGAAGGATCTCTCGATCACTGACTCGGTACCATCTCGTCCAGCACCGAAGAAATGCTTCCCGGAAAAGCTGGTTAAGATTAACACTGCCGAGCTTGAAATTCTGCAGATCTGAGGAATGCAGTCTCTGGATCGATGCTCTCTGATGGAGGCGAGCCACTGTCACCAAGGAATTCCTCCGATGATGGCTGAAACAGAGGAAATAATCGCACAGATCTGAGCTCCGGAGAGGAAATCGCTGGCGCGTGCAGAAGATCGAGACTTGGAAGCCAATGGATAGAAGCTCCAACGCCAACGAGAATCACTGAAAAGTAGATCTGGAGAAGGATGGGGAGGCTGCGGCGTTGCGCAAAGAAGATGACACTGTGCTGGAAAAATCGCGACGCCGAGCTCCCTGTAGCTTCTCACGCGAAGCCCCTTTTAAATCTCCTCAGTTCAGATCCAACGGCCGAGAATCATCTGAGCTTGATCAACGGTGGAAAATGTCTCAAATCTGGATCCAAGTGTACTGATCTTCATCTACGGTCCAGATATGCTTGATCTTCAACGGACGGTCCAGAACACTCCAAGGCTTGATCACTTCGTTTAGCCCTAGATTTGAGCCCAAGTGTGGAATGATCTGATCTGGTCCATGACCCTTTTGATGCCTACAAAATAATACACAAATATTAGCACCAAATACCATGAAATTAAACCAATTTGCAATTAAGTCCAAGATAAAATGAAATTATGAAATAAAGAATGAATATGAATTTAAGATATAAAAATACCATTAAAAACACGCATTACGAATCAAGATAATATAGCCAAAATCATGGTTATCAATGAGACCCCGGAAAATCGGCTAATAAAAACTCCTTCTGGGTGGAGAAACCTCGCCACAATCTCTCTTGCAACAGCAAGATCAGCGTACAAGAAATACAGCAAGAAGCCAAGAACAATATGAATGTAAAAATACTAGTTTGCTTGCCTTCTTGTCGACTGTTGATGAAGCAGTAACTTCACGGATGCCAACCACATCAGCAACTGATCAGTTGGAGTCCAGCCGAGGGAAGCTCACACGAAGCTTCAACAGTGGAGAGCTCAACAAAGCTCAGATCGCAAGGAGGAAGAATAAGTCAACATCACTATTGATGTAGAGGCCCTCCACATCGATTTATATCCTGAACCTGCGAAGAAGACAAAGAAGAAGCAGAAATCTAGTCGTTGTGACTCAACGGCTAGGTCTGGACCGATCAGGCTCCACCCTGATCGGTCCAGGGCGGATCTGATCGGTCAGGGGACCGATCAGGTCCTACGCTGATCGGTCAGGGGACCGATCAGGTCCTACGCTGATCGGTCCCCAGACCGATCCCAACTCTCACAGAGAGTTGGTTGTGATCCCTGATCGGTCTGTGGACCGATCAGCCTATAGATGGATCGGTCCACAGACCGATCCCCTATTGTTTTCTGAATCTCATCGCTTCCCCTATTGTTTTCTGAATCCCATCGCTTCTTACTAATCGGTCACCAGACCGATCAGATAACCCACAGAGAGCTACTGTGTGGTTACTGATCGGTCACGAGACCGATCAGATAACTAAGGTATCACTGGATCGGTCAACAGACCGATCCAATGCCTCTGTTGGTTTTAGAGCTTCCTAGCCCTAAACCCTAACGTCTTCCTAGTCTAGAGAATGGGCTACCGAGCCCTCTCTGACCTAGTCCAGAGAACGAGCTACCGAGCCCTCTCCGACTTCATCCGGGTCAGAGAACGAGCTACCGAGCCCTCTCTGACCTAGTCTGGAGAACGAGCTGCCGAGCCCTCTCCGACTTCGTCCGGTCCAGAGAACGAGCTACCGAGCCCTCTCTGACCTAGTCCGAGAATAAGATCTGCAGACTTATCAGGTCAACATCAACCCACAGACCTAGTTCGGAGAACGAGCTGCCGAGCCCTCTCCGACTTCGTCCAGTCCAGAGAACGAGCTACCGAGCCCTCTCCAATTCCATCCAGTCCAGAGAACGAGCTACCGAGCCCTCTCTGACCTAGTCCGGAGAACGAGCTACCGAGCCCTCTCCGACCTCCCATGCCAAGCTTCCACACTTGGACTTTTCCCCGTGCCAAGCTCCCTGCTTGGACTTTTCCTGTGCCAAACTCCCTGCTTGGACTTTTTCGTGCCAAGTCTCCATACTTGGACTTTTCCCATACCCAAGAAGGCCTAGAGCCTCGCCCTGACATGGGAATCAATCTTTGAAATATTTATTTAATTGACTAATTGGAAAACCTATTTTTAACTCAAATGTAAGTTAATCCTTAGAAACTATTTAAATCAAGGATAACCATCTCACAAAAATACGTAAGATTACCTGTTTGATAACTTAGAATCGGGTGAGATGGATCTAGGTTAAACTTAGTCTTAAACAAATTCAATTTAATCGAATAAAACGACTTAATTATCTTAAAAATCCTTTGAAAAATTAATTTCAAAATTATTTTAAAAATCCTTTGGAAAATTAATTTCAAAATTATCTTGAAAAAACCTTTGAAAAATTAATTTCAAAATTATTTTAAAAATCCTTTGAAAAATTAATTTCAAAATTATCTTGAAAAATCCTTTGGAAAATTAATTTCAAAATTACCTTGAAAAATCCTTTGAAAAATTATTTTAAAAAACCTAATTATTTTAAAAATCCTTTGAAAAATTAATTTCAAAATTATTTTAAAAAACCTTTGGAAAATTAATTTCAAAATTATTTTAAAAATCCTTTGGAAAATTAATTTCAAAATTATTTAAAAATCCTTTGGAAAATTAATTTCAAAATTATCTTAAAAAAACCTTTGAAAAATTAATTTCAAAATTATTTAAAAATCCTTTGGAAAATTAATTTCAAAATTATTTTAAAAAACCTTTGGAAAATTAATTTCAAAATTATTTTAAAAATCCTTTGGAAAATTAATTTCAAAATTATTTAAAAATCCTTTGGAAAATTAATTTCAAAATTATTTTAAAAAACCTTTGAAAAATTAATTTCCAAATTATTTTAAAAGCATTTAGAAAATTAATTTCAAAATTATTTTAAAAATCCTTTGGAAAATTAATTTTAAAATTATCTTTAAAATCCTTTGAAAAATTAATTTCAAAATTATCTTAAAAATAATTTGAAAATTAATTTCAAAATTACTTGAAAAATCCTTTGAAAAATTAATTTCAAAATTATCTTGAAAAATCCTTTGAAAATTAATTTCAAAATTATCTTTGAAAATTAATTTCAAAATTATCTTGAAAAATCCTTTAAAAATTAATTTCAAAAGTACTTTTAAAATCCTTTGAAAAATTATTTCAAAATGACTTTAAAAAAAATATTTGAAAATCATTTTAAAAAACCCTTTGAAAATTAAGTTAAAAAATTACTTGAAAAATACTTTAAAAATTAATTTCAAAAATTATTTGAAAAATACTTTAAAGTAATTTCAAAAATTATTTGAAAAATCCTTTGAAAATTATTCCAAAATAATTTAAATCATTTCTTATACTTAGAATTTAGAAGAAATTTTGTTAAATTTTTTTAAAAGAAATACTTAGACTTTGATGAAAAGCTATGTGTTTACTTCAGTTCTCATTTTTTTTTCCTTCTTCCCTCTTTATTTTGATATATGGCAAAGGGGAAGAGTATAAGGAAATTCAAAGATAAGGAAATTCATAGGAAACCAAAAGGTATCAAAAATTCAAAACTAAAAGAAAACAGCTTAAGGGGGAGCTTCCATTAAGGGGGAGCTTCAATGTGCTTAGATTTTATTTACCTTTACTGCATTTTTACTTAACTTTGAATTTCGGTTGCCATAATCAAAAAGGGGGAGATTGTTGGTGCGGGAAGCATCCGACGATCGAACCTTAGTTTTGATAATGGAAAAGGGATTCAAAGTTAAGTTTAATTGTTATCTAATGTGTATGACTGAGTATTTCAGGAAAGTCCTAGCTGCGGTTAGGCAAGGTGAAAATCGTAGGGGGTGGTAACCCTAGGTCATAGGGGGTGGTAACCCTAGGTCATAGGGGGTGGTAACCCTATGCGGGAAATCTTGGCGGGTCGACGCTTCGGGCAAAAATCCTAGGGGGTGGTAACCCTAGGTTAAAATCCTGGCGTCGCGAACCAGGTAGAAGTCTGGATGGGTCGAGGACCGGACATTCAGCATGAAGACCGGAAGCATCGGATGCTGAGCAAAAGTCCAGTCGATCTGGAGGATCGCACTGGCAAAAGGTAAAATCTCCTGAGTGGAGTAGGTGAGGACGCGTTCCCCGTAGAGGGAACAGTAGGCGTCGGGTCGACCTAGGGTTTCCGGTCGGAAACTTAAAGTCAGACCCGGTCAGTCCGATGACTGACAATTATATTTATCGTGTTATCTTTTTTGTGTTCTAACTCTGTTTTGCAAGTAACTAACAGTTTTATGCAGGGTTAGAACTGACCAGGATCGGTCGACCGAACCTTGGGATCGGTCGACCGAACCTCCAAGCTACCAGATCAGATCTCCAGAAGCAGGACCGGGTTCGACCAGGGATCGGTCGACCAGACCTCGGGATCGGTCGACCGAACCTGGGATAGGTGTCGACTGGATCAAGCCGAGGTGTGCGGGTCAGAGGAGACTGATCGGTCGACCGAACCTGGGATCGGTCGACCGAACGCAGGGATAAAGTTTGACCAGATCGAAGCGGAGCGACGGATGGACGGACCAGATGAAGTGGAGATCATCTGATCGGTCGACCGATCCGCTTCGGGTCAAATCTGATCCCGAGACTTGGGGATCTGGATCAGACCTTGCAGAGCTATAAAAGGAGGCCTCGAGGTGCAGCTCAGATCATCGAACTTCGAACAGAAAACTCTGCTCTTCCGTGTGCTGCTGCTAAACGCCTCAACAACGCTCTGCTACTCCAACGAATCACACCAAAGTTCTCTATTCTCTTTTTTTGTTTGTATAGTTTTCTTTACTGCACTTATTTGTACTTATTCAATTGTAAAGATTTGCGCTATATAGTTGTTGCCCACCGAAAGCGGTCAAGGACCGCGGGCCTTCGAGTAGGAGTCGAGATAGGCTCCGAACGAAGTAAAACACTTGTGTCTTTTGTGTTTGCATTTACTTTCCGCTGCGTTTCTACTTTGTGTTTTAAATCGTTAAAATAGCCACGAGCGTTATTCACCCCCCTCTAGCGCTTTCGATCCATCAGAAGTTATTGTAAAAATGCATATATGTAGGAATGATTTTGTGCCAAATTACTACAATTGGTACTGTCACGAAGAACCTTATTTGTATGAACCAATTGAGTCCTCCAGTGGTTCATCATCTAGCACAACTTTTACTGTGCATGACTCATCAACTTATGATATTGGAATGCAATCAATGGTTCACGATGCAATGAATACCGCAGTTGATTATTCCAATATAAACGAAAGACCAACACCTGAATATTAACAGCTATATGAAATGTTAAAGGCTAGTGAAAGAGAAGTGTAGGAAGACATTCCCTCAGGTCACTCGCAATTATCAACTACTACAAGATTATTGAATATGAAAGCAGAACATCATTTTTCTGAAAGATGTTATGATGATATATGTCAATTGATGTTAGAGTTGCTTCCTACTGACAACATAATGACAGATAATTTTTACAGTACCAAGAAATTGGTTAGAGGTTTAAGTTTGCCTGCAGAGAAGATTGATTGTTGTGTAAATAACTGCATGATATTTTGGAGTATTTGTTATCATGATATGGATTTATATATTTGAGCACGGAAATATTGTGATCTATATATGGATGCTTTGTTTATATTATGTTTGTTTCTATATGTTTTATATGTTTGGAGTGTTTGTTTCTATATGTATGTATTGTGTTAGTTTGTTTGTATCTATATATGACTTGTTACGATTTGCATTATGGTGATTGTATGAATTGTTAGTATATGTAAAATATGATTATGCGTATGGATTGTATAATAGATGTTTATATGTATGAAACACCATTAATTGTGATGGTTTTATATGGATATATAATTTGTATACACGGTTGAATGGGAATACAATTAGATACTGTCAATTTTTTTTTTATTTTCTGACGGAATACCGACGGAAAATGTATTTCGTCGGTATTTTTGTATCATAAATTACCGACGGGCTTAGCTTTTCCGTCGGCAATTGCCAACGGAAATACCAATTCCATCGGTAATTTACGATACAGGGCCGGTATTTTTTTCGATACAGAGTACCCCTGGCTTCGACGGAAGTTATATTTCCATCGGAAAACTTGGCGACAGCTGTCCCACGGTATTTACCGACGGGATTATAATTCGTTTTATTTCCATCGGAAAAATAGATTCCGACACATATCCTCGCAACCGATTATTTTATGTCAAAAATCCATCGGTAAGACCTTGTACCGACAGATCTTTCTGTTGGTAATCCTAAAAATTTTTGTAGTGGAATAAACACTACGACCAAAATGAGATACTCAAATGATGGATAAAGTTGCATAATTGTAGTTAGTTTATTGATTTGCAATTGGACAAGAGCACAAGCTTGTAAACCATTGTCGCTCTCAAAAGCACACATGTAAGAGAATTTACTCGAGTACGTACAAAAATAACAATTGTGTGGTCAAACAATGAAAAATCATTCACATGCAAGATATATATCGTACTTGGTAGAGCCCATAGATGAACAACAAGAGTCCATATATATATATATATACAAAAGTGATATTTTGCAGGACTTAAGATGTGCGACTGTGCGTGACGTCGACGCGGCATGCCCTCTGGACCGATCAGGACATATCCTGATCGGTCTGGGAGGCTTCTGATCGGCCTGTGGACCGATCAGTCTATAGGCTCCGCATGCCGCGTCAACGTCGCGATCCGCCAACGAAGCAGGCGCGCATCTTAAGTCCCGCAGGATATCACTTCTGTATATATATATATATATATATATATATATATATATATGGTGCTATGCTGCGGACAAAGCCGTGCGAACCGCTGCGGACATGCCTTCTTGATCGGTCACCAGTCCGATCAGGGAACCTCCTGATCGGTCTCTGGACCGATCAGGGAACCGATCATTTTCTGATCGATCCAGAGACCGATCAGTCGGTTCCCTGATCGGACTGGTGACCGATCAGGAAGGCATGTCCGCAGCGGTCCGCACGGCTTTGTCCGCAGCATAGCACTTCTATATATATATATATATATATATATATATATATATATATATATATATATATATATATATAATTTGTTCATCTCAAAATCCTCGTTAATCCGTCTTTAAGTTAAGGCAGAGAAGATAAATCATGAATGACTACTGATCATTAGTGCAAGCGACCAAGGCATAGAGGAATGCATGCTCAGACGAACCGAGTTTAATTCGATCCCAAAATCTCATATGGCAACACTCTATATTTTAATTACCGTATCATCCCGAGGGGACGACAATGAGAGTCCACATGATTCTACTCTAAGTTGCACGAGTTGATCATTTTACAACCCTTGGTTGCCATGCAGTCTCTCGACCCATGAGGTATTGAGTGAGAGTGATTTCTCTTTGGAAAAGGCATTTAAATCGCCTCTTTAACTTGCACATTGACGAGAGAAAATGATACCTTGACTTCCCTCTTGAAGTTTATTTCCCATTTAAATTTGAAATAATGGGTAACATTCTTTTAGTTGTGATTTTTTTTACTATATTCCATCCCTATAAAAAGGAATCTTCCTCTTGCATCTCATTCCATCAAAAAAGATTAAAGCAATTATGCATCTCCTCTCCTCCTGTTGAGTAGTCTCTTCGCTTATTGTGAGTTTTGAGGAAAAAACAACTTGTTGATCTATGAAATTTAGAGTACTACTATTCTACAAATGAGATTATTATATAATAGGAGATAACTATATACTACTATTCTCCTATTGAGTAGCTTTTGAAGTGGTTGAAGTCATATAGGTACAATCGATTGAAAGAATCTTTCAATTTACGGTAATTTATCAAATCATGTACCTAGACATCTTAATTGACCAAAAAGTGTATACTACTTTGGTATTTATCAAAAGACACACTTTTTCAAATGCACTTCCCTTTTTATCCTTCTGACAAATCAAATTTTTTTTTTTTGTCATTTTTCTTTTCTCCCTCTTCTCTTTCCTATCTCCTCTTTCATCAACGACATTTAAAATTGAGTTAATTTTTTGATAACATTTTAATACATTAGAGAAGCTAAAATAAATTATGAATAGCAAATTTGAACTCCTTGCAACATCAGGAATCCACAGGAACTTAAATGGGTGTAATCTGAGGTCTCTAGGTCCATCAGTGGATTTCGGTCAAAACCCACTGATGGACCTAGAGAGTTCCGATTGCACCTATTTCAGTTTCTATAGATTCCTGGTGTTGCAAGGAGTTCAAATATGCTATCCATTATTTATTCTGACTTTTAGAAGGTGTTAAAATACAAGAAGAAAGAATCAACAAACAAATTTCATATCAGGCCTAACGTGGAGCATTTTTGCTGATTCTTTCTTCTTATATTTTAACACATTCTAAAAGTCAAAATAAATAATGGATAGCAAATTTGAACTCCTTGCAACATCAGGAATCCACAGGAACTGAAATGAGTGTAATCTGAAGTCTCTAGGTCCATTAGTGAATTTTGACCGAAACCCACTGATGGACCTAGAGACCTCAGATTACACTCATTTCAGTTCCTGTGGATTCTTGATGTTGCAAGGAGTTCAAATTTGCTATCTATTATTTATTTTGACTTTTAGAAGATGTTAAAATATAAGAAGAAAGAATCAGCAAAAAGGCTCCACGTTAGGCCTGATATGAATCATATCAGGCCCAATATGGATCTCACTCTGTTAGGAATGCTCAATTGTTTTAGGAACTCTTCATTTTCAATGTAGCATTTTATTTTGACTTAAATCTCAGTTCATGATGTATGTCTTTGTTGGGGGTTTGAAAAATTATGCACATTGGAAAAGCCTTAACTGCTGAATACCTCTTCAAATATGTTGGATTGAATATTGAAAAGTAATGATTTTTGCAATTCCTCTGCCTTTTGCTTGGTATCTTTTTCCCATTTAAATAATTGACACACTTTTCTTTCAGCCTTCAGAATTTGGAGTGGTGTCTCTTTGTCCTTTTCCCTTATTTCTCGTAAGTGATCTCATTTTCTTGATTAATTTTCTTTTACAAAGAAAGAAGAAATAAGTGAGTCATGACTTATTTGCAGTTACATGCTATTAGAAGAATTAGGTCTATCTGGTATTATGTCAATTCTATTTATTGGAATTATACGTATCTTCTCTTTTTTTTCAATAACTATACACTATGACTATTTGTTCTAAGTGTTTGCATATGTATTTCTTACAGGTAATGAAGCATTATACATTCTCTAATTTGTCAGAGAACTCTCAACGTTTTGCTACTGCCTTTTTCCACTTGATTTCATCACTAGCTGAAACATTTATGTAGGAGGATATGCATTGATGCCCTTATCTATTTTTCTACTTAGAGCAATCATAAATACATCCATTATGAAATGAAGAGTTCCTAAAACAATTGAGCATTCGTAATAGAGTGAGATCCACATTGGGCTTGATATGGAATCATATCAGACCCAACGTGGGCTTAATATGATTCATATCAGGCCTAACGTGGAATCTTTTTGCTGATTCTTTCTTCTTATATTTTAACATCTTCTAAAAGTCAAAATAAACAATGGATAGCATATTTGAACTCCTTGCAACACCAGGAATCCATATAAACTGAAATGGGTGCAATCAGAGCTTTCTAGGTCCATCAGTGGGTTTTGACCGAAACTCACTGTTGGACCTAGAGACCTCAGATTACACCCATTTCAGTTCCTATGGATTCCTGATGTTGTAAGGAGTTCAAATTTGCTATCTATTATTTATTTTGACTTTTAGAATGTGTTAAAATATAAGAAGAAAGAATCAGCAAAAAGACTCCACGTTAGGCCTGATATGAATTTTTTTTGTTGATTCTTTCTTCTTATATTTTAACACCTTCTAAAAATCAAAATAAACAATGGATAGCATATTTGAACTCCTTGCAACACCAGAACTCCATAGAAACTGAAATGGGTGCAATCGGAGCTCTCTAGGTCCATCAGTGGGTTTTGACCGAAATCTACTGATGGACCTAGAGACCTCAGATTACACCCATTTAAGTTTCTGTGCATTCCTGATATTGCAAGGAGTTTAAATTTACTATTCATAGTTTATTTTATCTTCTCTAAATGTATTAAAATATTATCAAAAAATTAACTAAATTTTTAATGTCGTTGATGAAAGAGGAGATAAGAAAGAGAAGAGGGAGAAAAGAAAAACGACAAAAAAAAAATTGATTTGTCAGAAGGATAAAAAGGGAAGTGCACTTGAAAAAGTACGTTCTTTGATAAATACCAAAATAATATACGTCTTTTGATCAATTAAGATGTCTAAGTGCATGATTTAATAAATTACCGTTCAATTTATTGATACCGAATCAACTAGGCAGTCAACTCAAATAGAATGTCACATAATATTTCTATTCAGGGGTTTCATTCTACTGATGCCTAGTTAGTCTACCAGTGTTCCAAGTTATTTGACAAATGAACAACGAAAAACTTGGAAGAGAACTATTGATTTGACATCAATAGGCTACAATAGTACTCAAGTGATCTACGAACAATCATCAATCGACAAGGTTGTTGTGGTGCAATAGGCTGACGATTAATTGTCAACACTTGATTGATTAAAGATTGGAAAGTTGTTTGAAGGGTGAAAAAGAGTTCCTTGTGCTCATTTCTCACAACTCTTTTTCTTCTTATATTATTTTTTTTATAAGAAGAGAATAAGATATTTCTCGACAAAGCTCATTGAGAAAAATAATGGTTTGCAAAGGACAACTCACAGACAAGTCCTAGGTTGTGGAATACACGAATTGGTGGTTCTGAATCATGTTAAAAGTTCTTGCTTAATTTCTTTGATTTGTCTTTCCTATTGTTTTTATATTTCTACTTCACTAACTGGATTCATAGAAGCAAGGATGAAAATAAATAATTAACTATTTTCAAATCTTTTGTAATAAAAGAATAAGATATTGTTAGAAAAAAAACAATCTACGGAACATATTTGGAACTTTATCGAATTTAAATTATATGAAATTAAATTCAACTTATATGTAGAGATGACCTGAGCAGATAATCTCAAGCAATTAGTAGGGGTTGATTTCTGCTAATTGCTGAGTGCAGACCGAGCTCCGAGTCCGAGCAGCAAAGTCTGAGTGGATTGAAAGACCGGGCGGGCAAGCAATAGATTGGCCGACTGGGCAGATAGGTCAAGTGGACAATTAGCCTTATAGTGAAAGGCAGGGTGGCCTAAAGGCAGAGAGGCCGAACGGTCTAAGCGAGCGGTCAAGCGAGTGAGAGACCTCGTTGGGCGAGTGAGCGACCGGACAGGCGAGTCACAAACCAAGTGACCGAACTGCCAAGTGAGTAAGCGACTAGCCGAGCGAACTGACCAAGCGAGCAGCTGAGCGAGTGATCGGTCGAGCGAACCGAGTGGCTGAGTGAGTGATCGGCCGAACAGACTGAGCCAACGGTCGGGTGAGCAAAGGGGCGAGCGAGTGTGCGACTGGATGGGAGAATTGGGCGAGCAATCGACTGACCAGGTGAGTGAGCGGTCGAGCGAGCAAACTAACAAGTGGTCGGACAAACTGGGCAAGCGGCTGAGCGAATTGAACGAGCGAGCTATTGCCGATCGATCGTGCGGCCATATGGACAAAGAGGCAGACCAGGCAGTGGGATCGGGCGGGTGAGCGTACTGAGCCTGCACTGGACGCGATTTCCTTGAAACATATTCGCTCCACCTCTGGTTGTGCTTCAAGATTTCCTCAGGTCGTCTATTTTCTAAGATACAACGATGAACCGTGATTCCCACCAAGCATTGATGGTCACATCGAACTGAGAGACACCCGATTGTTATCACAGACTTTTCGTCGAGCAAGATATGCACGACAGAGGAGAAGGAGAACGTAGCTGGAGTGCTTCAACTTCTTGAGCGTGTAACCTTTTGGCTATAATCGCAACCTCCTTATATATGAGCTCAGACCAATGACAGTCTTTAATGCATCTGTTACAGAAACAACAAAAAGGTTTTCGCACACGAGTCAACTTGGTTCAGTGCAATCCGGTCCCTGGATTTACACTCCTCCCCTGTGCACCCATGCGTAAGAGAGAGTCTATCCCCATGCATTTGTTCATATTATCAAAACATATGAATCAATTTTGTTGGATCGTAAGTGTTCGATAGAGGGGGGTGAATATCGATTAAAAATTATCGAGAATACGCAGCGAAAAATAATAAAGCGAATGAAAGAGAGACACAAGTAGTTTGACTTGGTTCGGAGCTGTGTCGACTCATACTCCAAGACCCGCACGCAAGGGTACTTTTGATGGGCAATTTACTAGTAATTCGGAATAGTTGTTTACAAATGAAGTACAAGAATGCTAATAAAAAGAAATAATAGTGACAAAAAGAAGGAATTAAAGAAACAACACTTTGTCAGAATATCTTCGCAGCGTCGCAGGAGCACAAGAGAGCGAATCGTGAGTTGTTGTTGGAGCTTCAGGCTTGACCCTCCTTATATAGGAGGTTCGGAGCACCTGGAACCTCCAGGGCGCCCTGAATATGACATAGCCGAGCCAACCAGGGCGCTTCGCATGGCGAGATGACGTTGTGGATAAAAGTTCACCTCCGGGCGCCCGGAACCATCCCGGGCGCTCGAACCCTCATTTTTCAGCAGATTCCTTCCTACAAGAAAACGTTAGCCCGGAGGCAAATATAAGATATATCCTGCAACATAGAGTATTAGCACAGTTTAAAATTAAGCAGAATATTAATTAGATTCCGTCTCTCTGAGACAGGAATCTAGTCAGGATCTTGACTTAGAGTTCCAAAATAATTTTAAGTCGGATCGGCGCCTAAGTTCCCTTCCCAAGAACACGTCCTCACAGTCACTCTCCTCCAGTAACTTACCTTCACTTACCTGCCAGACGTCCGGTCACCCCTTCGACCCGTCTGGGCTTCGTACCAGCTATCCGGTCAGTCGTCGACCTAGTTGGACTTCGTGCCAAACGTTCGGTCAGCCCGTTGACCCATTTGGACTTCGTGCCAGCTATCCGGTTGGCCCGTCGACCTAGCTGGGCTTCGCGCCAAACATCAGGTCAGCCCGTCGACCTGTCTAAGCTTCTCCTGCACACTCGATCAGAGTGTTAGATAACAACAAAACTAACTTAACCTATTTTGTTATTCATCAAAACTTGAGTTACACCGTTGTGCTAACCTGACCAACAATCTCCCCCTTTTTGATGCAATCACAACCTGATTAAGTTAGTGAAGAGATATGCAAGTAAAAAATAAGCATAAGGTTGTTAAGTTTAGCTTTTAAATTTTGTTCTGTTTGTTTAACTAATTTAACCACCTAACCTCCTCCTTTGGTATTCATCAAAAGATTAACATAGAATAACTTGAAATTGAAAAATGCAAAGTAAAAGCAATCTAGAAATGTAAGTCAGATTGTCTTGGGAGAGTATAGAAAAGTGACTTACAAAGATAGTAAAAAAATATTAGGGTTAAGTTCAATTTACAAGTCAAGTTTTTAAAACTAAGTAGAATTAAGTTTGAGTTTGATTTGATTTTAAAAGAGGTATTTTTCAAAAATTAATTGAAAGTAAGTATAAAAAAATAATTAACCTCCCCCTGAACCTGACATTACAAAATCTATCTAACCAGTTAGTTACTCACTACTATTAGAGGATAACAGTTTTCACTTGGTTAGTCAAGTTAAGCCTAAGCATCAGTTAGTGTTTGACTACACTGAATGACTTAACTTGATTAATATCTGTTTGATATTTAATGCCCAAACTTATATTGATGCACTGACATAAGCATCTTAAGTCTAGGCAATTTGCCTACGCATCTCACCCCTTTCTATGTTTGACAATCACAAACAAGGGAATCCTAAGGTGTTGGTGAGATGCTCAAGTACTAGCCCTAGGGGAACATGCTTTCTAAGAGATTATCCTAGTCTAAGGCTAAAATTGTTTTTGAAATTCTAAAAATAGGAAATTTTGAAAACATAAAAGCATTTTACCTTAGAATTTGAAAATAACCACTTTTGAAAACAATTTTAAAATCCTTAATCTATTAGACACATCCCTAATTTTCTACGTAGATTGCTAAACTCACTTTCAGGGAGGAGTTTAGTAAATATGTCAGCTAAATTAGATTTTGACTCAATGTACTTGAGTTCAATATCTCCTTTAGTGACATAATCCCTGATAAAGTGATGCCTAATTTCAATGTGTTCGGTTCTGGAATGATGCACTGAATTTTTTGTTAAATTAATTGAATTAATATTATCAATTAATACTTTTGCATTTGTAAGGTTTAAGTTAAAATCTTTTAAAGTGTGCATCATCCATAATAGTTGTGCAATACATTCTCCTATGGCTATATATTTTGACTCAGTTATAGATAGAGCAACACAGTGTTGATTTCTACTAAACCAGCTGACAAGTGATGTACCTAGTAGTTGATATCCACCACTTGTGCTTTTGCGGTCTAATTTACACCCAACATAATCTGAGTCAGAATACCCTATTAATTCAAAATTATTAGTTCTAGGATACCAGATACCTACATTTGTTGTTCCTTTAAGGTATCTAAATATTTTTTTGACTTCAGTCAAATGAGATTCTTTAGCACAGGTTTGGTATCTAGCACACATACTAACTGCAAATAAGATATCGGGTCAACTTGCAGTTAAGTACAGTAAGATACCTATGACACTCCTATAGTATTTTAGGTCAATTGATTTTCCATTGGTGTCGTCATCTAGGATTGTGTTTACTGCCATAGGTGTTTTTATTTCTTTAGTATTTTCCATTCCAAATTTTTTAAGTAATTCTTTAGTGTATTTTTGTTGATAAATATAATTATCTTCATTTGTTTGTTTGATTTGTAATCCTAAAAAGTAAGTTAATTTGCTTACTAGACTCATTTCAAATTCTTGCTCCATTAGATTTGTAAATTCATCTAAAAATTCTGAATTAGTTGAACCAAAAATTATATCATTTACATAAATTTGGGCTATAAAAATATCCTCGTTTATTAACTTAACGAATAGGGTTGGGTCAATTTGACCTTGGTTGAACCCTTTGGATATTAGGTAAGAAGTTAGCCTTTCATATCATGCCCTAGGTGCTTGCTTAAGTCCATATAAAGCTTTATTTAATTTAAATACGTAGTCAGGATGTTCTAGATTTTTAAACCCAGGTGGTTGTCCTACATAGACTTCTTCTTTTATTAATTCATTTAGAAAGGTAGATTTAATGTCCATTTGATGAACTCTTTATGGGCTGCATAGCTGAGCAATATTCTAATAGATTCTAATATAGCTACTGGGGCATAAGTTTCATCATAGTCAAATCCTTCTACTTGACCAAACCCTTTAGCAACTAGCCTAACCTTATTTCTAGTAATTTCTCCAGTTTCACTTAGTTTATTTCTAAATACCCATTGTTTCTATTACTTTTTTATTTTTGGGTGGTGGTACTAAATCCTAAACTTTATTTCGCTCAAATTGAGCTAGTTCCTCCTGCATAGTTATGACCCAGTCTAGGTCACGTAAGGATTCAGCTATGGTTTTAGGTTGGATTTTTGAAATTAAAGAAATTTGACTTAGGTTTCTAAAGGATGACCTAGTCTAAACCCTTAGGTCTGGATCACCAATTATCTGGTCAATTGGATGGTTTAGGTTGACTCTTATGGTTCTAAGAGGTTAATTTTCTTGAGTTCTTACTCCCTCTTCATAATTTAAGTCTTGATTGGTTCTTTCTTGATTACTATTGCTTTGAATGAACTCAATTGGTTGAAGTTGGGTTTGATCTAAGTTTGGTTTGGATTCCTCAAATTTTGCATTGGTGGTTTCTTTAATTCTTAATGTAACCTTATTATATATTCTGTATCCCCTACTGTTGAGTGAATATCCCACAAAAATTTCATTTTCTACTTTAGAAGTAAATTTTCCTAAACATTCCCTTGTGTTTAAGATGAAGGCTGAACACCCAAATACTTTAAAATATTTTATATTGGCTATAATAAACTTCGAAAAAGGTTTTATTATGTACTTTATTTAGAGTTGTCCTATTTTGCACGTAGCAAGTTGTACTAACAGCTTCTGCCCAAAAATATTTGGGAAGATTATATTCATTTAACATAGTTCTAGAGGCTTCAAGTAAAGTTCTATTTTTTTTTTTCTACAATCTCATTTTGTTGAGGAGTTTTAAGACACGAAAATTCGTGATGATAGCCATTTTCAAGATAAAATTTATTAAAGTTATGATTTTTAAATTCTTTCCCATTATCACTTTTAATTCTCTTAATTTTAAGATCTTTTTCGTTTTTAACTTGTTTACAAAAGTTTATAAAAATTTCAAAGGTTTCATCATTATTTTTTTAAGAATTTTACCCAAGTGAACCTAGAGTAGTCGTCTATTATTACTAGGCAATATAAAATGCCATTTATTGATTTGACTCCATGAGAATCAAATAAATCTAAGTGTAGAAGTTCTAGTATTGAGTTGGTTTGAGTTTGATTAGTTGGTTTGTGAGTAGACTTTGTTTGTTTACCTTGTTGACAAACATTACATATTGTTGAGTCTAAGTTAGGTAACTTTAGTAGGCCTCTAACTAATCCATTTAATTTGCTTATATTTCTGAAATTTGTGTGTGACATTCTTCTATGCCATAACCAAGTTTCTTCTTTTTGTGTTAAATAATACTTAATTGAAGAAGTGGTTAAGTTAATTACATAGATATTGTCTTTTCTAAACCCTTTTAGACTTACCGTAGGATTATCTAGGTGTTTGATTAAGCATTCTGAGGATAAGAACCTAACATTATACCTATTGTCACACAATTGACTGATACTTAAGAGATTATATTTGAAATTTTCAACAAGTAGAACATTTGTAATAATAAAGTCAATTTTAAGCTCAATATTACCTATACAAATTACCTTGAGTTTGCCATTATTTCCAAAGGCAACTGTTCCTAAACTTTTGTAGGTAAGTTGAGTTAACTTGGTGTGATCCCCAGTCATGTGTTTGGATCAACCACTGTCCAAGATCCACTTTGTTTCCTACAATAATTAGGGGCTGAAAGTTAGTTTAAGTTTTGATTCTAATTTTGTTTAGGTAAAACTACTTATAAAATTTTAAAGTTTTTAAAATGATTTTTAAAGTTTTTAAAAGAATTTTTAAAATAATTTTTAAAGTTTTTAAAAGAATTTTTAAAATATTTCAAACAAATTTTTAAAATAATTTTTAAAGTTTTTAAAATAATTTTTAAAGTTTTTGAAAGAATTTTTAAAATGATTTTTAAAGTTTTTTTTTTAAAACAAAAAAAATTTAAAATAATTTTTAAAATGATTTTTAAAAGAATTTTTAAAAGAATTTTTACAGTTTTTTAAAAGTATTTTTAAAAAGAATTTTTAAAGTTTTTTTAAAAAGAAATTTTTTTTTAAAAGTTTTTGAAAGAATTTTTAAAATAATTTTTAAAGTTTTTAAAAGAATTTTTTTTAAAAAGTTTTTGAAAGAATTTTTAAAATAATTTTTAAAGTTTTTAAAAGAAAAAAATAATTTTTAAAGTTTTTAAAAGAATTTTTTTTTAAAGTTTTTGAAAGAATTTTTAAAATAATTTTTAAAATAGTTTTTAAAAGAAAAAATAATTTTTTAAAAAAGTTTTTGAAAGAATTTTTAAAGTTTTTAAAAGAAAAAATAATTTTAATTTAATTTGATTTGATTTTAATTTAATTTAATTTAATTTAATTTAATTTAATTTTAATTTAATTTAATTTTAATTTAATTTAATTTAATTGAGTCCTTAGTCATCTCACCCGATCTACGTTTTCAATCAGGAATCCTATAATTTTGTGAGATGGATTTAGTTCAGTTTTAGGGTTTGGTTTAACTTTGTGTTAAATTCAGGTTTAGTTTTGGACTCAACAAATAAGCATTCTTTGGATAAACTCTTGGGCTATGGGGAGTCACTTGGATATCATTAGAGTAACCATGCCTTCGAGATTTTCCAAATAGTTCTATCTACTGAATTTAATACAAAACCTTGATTTAACTGGTTAGGATCCATAAAGGGTAGCTTCGGTCAGTTCCACTTAGCCAAATGCACCAGGTTGAAGCCATATCTTCCTAGACATGCATAGACTAAGTTTCCCTAACGTACTATCATCCAAAACTTCACCAGTACCATAGGTTAAGTTAAACTTGGTCCCTTTTCTAATTAGTCCTAGTTACCCTGCCGGGTATGTTAGTTTGGGTTACCCTGTCGAGTAGGTTAGTTTTGGAGGTGCCAGCTATTCTGGAGCTTCCCCCTTAATTATTGGCCTTTATTTTTTTATTTTTAGTTCTTGGTTTATGTCTATTCTTTTTATAGTTATAATTTACTTGATGATATTCTAAGTCTTGGCGGGGTTTAAAATATTTGGATTTTGAATTTGTTAGTCTAGGTTTATATTTTTGTTTTTGAGTTGATTTATTTGATTTTATATAATATATATTTTCTTTGGGTATGTAGTATCGGTTAAGTCCTACTTACATGGTTAAGCACGCTTTTGGAACCCAAGCTTTACTTGATTGTTTGTGTTGAGTTATTAATGATTTAAATATTTTATTCGAACTTGACTTGTAGCCAAGTCCGATTTTGTTGTAAATTACTTTTTAATTATTTAATATTAGATCTAAATTCTTAGATCTAAGTTGTAACTTTTTCTAACATTTCTTTTAATTTATTAACTTCCATTTTTAAATTTTCTTCCTCAAGTGTTGGGTCTTGAGTCAGATTTGAAATTTTGATTTATTCCTTGAGGTTTTGATTTTGCTCAAGGAGCAATTTATTTTCTTTTTCTAATTTAACTAATTTACTATTCAGACATGCAACAATTTTAAAAAATTTTCTATTTAAATTAAAATTTACCTCGTCGGGACTTTCGGAAACGAGTACGGACTCGTGGCTCGATTCGGGTTCGGATCCGTCTTCCGATTCTTCGTCCGATTCTTCTTCGAGGGCCATCAGTGCGAGGTGGCTCTGGTGCTTCTGATCTTCGGCCTCCGATTCCTCCGAGGAAGAGTCGTCCCAAGTTGCTTTGAGAGCCTTCTTCTTGGATGTCTTTGTCTTGTCGTTCTTCAGTTTCAGGCACTCGTTCTTGTAGTGACCCTTATTGTTGCATTCGAAGTACGTTACGTTCTTTGGTTCGGGGGAGTTGATCTTTTGCAAGTCCTTGCTGAAGCTCTTCTTTCTCCTGGTGAACATTTTCCTTAGCAGGTTCACCAGGTACTCTTCATCTTCAATCTCCTAGTCAGACTCTTCTTCGAGTTCATGCTTGTTTTTAGATTTTTCCTTAGAGGAACTTGCAAATAAGGCAACACCTTTCTCGGATCCAGCGTTAGTCTACTCATGTAACTCTAACTCACAAAATAATTCATCTAATTTTAATTTGGATAAATTTTTCAAAATTTTGTAGGCATCCACGATAGATGCCCACAAAGTGTTGCGTGGAAAAGCGTTTAACGCGTACCTGATTAGATCTCGATTTTCCATCTGGTGTCCTATCGCGTGGAGTCCGTTGAGGATATCTTTAATCCTCGCATGAAGCTGACTCACCGTTTCTCCTTCCTGCATTTTAATATTAAATAATCTATTTAATAATAGATCGCACTTCGTTACCTTGGCGCCCCTTGTCCCTTCATGTAGTTAGATCAGTTTGTCCCACAATTCCTTTGCGTTCTGGTGCGGTCCTACCTGGTTCTATTCTTCCTTCGTCAGTCTGCACTGGAGCGTGTTGAGTGCTTTGAACTCCGTTGATGCTTTCTTCTTCATATCCGGAGTCCACTGTTCTGGGTCCAGTGGGATTCCGGAGTTGTCGACTGGTGCTTTGTAGCCTCTTGTAATGCTGAATCATTGGTCGAAGTCCGTCTTCAGGTAGACCTCCATCTGCTTCTTCCAGTACGAGAAATCATCCCCGTTGAACAGGGGAGGACGTACTGTGTTGAAGCCTTCAATTTGAGACATCCTGAACACAAGTAAAGAAAAGGACAAAAAAGGTCCCAAGACTAGGTCTTGGATTAGTAGTGCGGGATAAAATAGAAATAATTTAAAAATTGAATTAGTGTTGCACCAATTCAGATTGATTGCGACGAAAAAAGTTTCCAAAAAAGTAATAGTACCAGTTTGGAAAATTACAAAAATCTGAAAACCGAGGAAAGAAAGAAAAAGGAAAAAGAAACTAGTTTCACGAATATCTTCGCAGCGTCGCAGGAGCACAAGAGAGCGAATCGTGAGTTGTTGTTGGAGCTTCAGCCTTGACCCTCATTATATAGGAGGTTCGGGGCGCTTGGAACCTCCAGGGCACCCTGAATATGACGTAGCCGAGCCAACCAGGGCGCTTTGCGTGGCGAGATGACGTTGTGGATAAAAGTTCACCTCCGGGCGCCTGGACCCTCATTTTTCAACAGATTCCTTTCTGTAAGAAAATGTTAGTCCGGAGGCAAATATAAGATATATCCTGCAACATAGAGTATTAGCACAGTTTAAAATTAAGCAGAATATTAATTAGATTCCGTCTCTCCGAGACAGGAATCTAGTCAGGATCTCGACTTAGAGTTCCGAAATGGTTCTAAGTCGGATCGACGCCTAAGTTCCCTTCTCGGGAACGCGTCCTCAAAGTCACTCCCCTCCAATGACTTACCTTCACTTACCTGCCATACGTCCGGTCAGCCCTTCGATCCGTCTGGGGCTCGTGCCAACTATCCGGTCAGCCCGTCGACCTAGCTGGACTTCGTGCCAAACGTCCGATTAGCCCGTCGACCCGTTTGGACTTCGTATCAGCTATCCAGTCAGCCCGTCGACCTAGCTGGACTTTGTGCCAAACATCCGGTTAGCCCGTCGACCCGTTTGGACTTCGTGCCAACTATCCGGTCGGCCCGTCGACATAGCTGGGTTCGTGCAAGACATCAGGTCAACCCGTCGACCTGTCTGGGCTTCTCCTGCACACTCGATCAGAGTGTTAAATAATAACAAAACTAACTTAACCTATTTTGCCATTTATCAAAACTTAAGTTAGACCGTTAGTGCTAACCACACCAACAAATATAAACCAACTAAAATACCTTAAAATTCCTAATGTGGGACTAAAGTCCTATTCACAATAGAGTTTTTTCCTTTTTCCACCTCTTCTCTATTTACATATATCTAACAGATAATTTTTCACCTCTCAAAGTCCATTGAGAAGGAGAAAAAAAATAATGAATTGCAAGGGGTAACTCATGGTGGCAAAAGACGATTATGCTCGCCCTTCTTCCCTCTTCCACATCTTCTCTATTTACATATATCCAACATATAATTTTTCACCTCTCAAAGCCCATTGAGAAGGAGAAAAAAATAGTGAATTGCAAGGGGTAACTCATGGTGGCAAAAGACGACTACGCTCACCCTTCTTCCCTCTCTATTTACATATATCCAATAGATAAAGTTTCACCTCTCAAAGCCGATTGAGAAGGAGAAAAAAATAGTGAATTACAAGGGGTAACTCATGGTAGCAAAAAATGACTACGCTCGCCCCCAACGCCCCCATCAATCCATCCCAAGGTCAACACGGAGGAGGTAAATCACGGGTAGCTACTAATCTTTGGAAGAGTGACTAGCACATGAGGGAGACATTTACCTTGATTGTGTTAAGATTCGAATTTCAAATCTCATGATGATAATATTTCATGCGCTAGTCACTAGACCGTTCCGAGAGGACCGAGAGGATGACAAGAGATAACTCATAGACAAGTCCCAGGTTGTGGAGTACGAATTGATGGTTCTAAATCACGTTAAAAAACTCTTGCTTAGCTGGCCTTTTTTTTTTAAATCTTTACTGCACTAACTCGATTTATAGAATCAAGCCTGAAAATAAGGCAATCAGCTATTCGCCTCTCCTCTTTAACTTCTTAAAAATCCAACATAAGTTAATAAGTGAAAAATGAGTTACATTTAGCATAACACATCAAAAGAAGTATTATATACAGTTGACTTAATTAGAACGTTATTGATTGATGGGTTATCTATCGTGAGTGCTTTCTAATTTATTTTGATGATGAATAAAAAACTTTGTTAATTCAGATGGATCATCCTTTAAATTGATCGGCGTGAGTTAAGTATCCAATATTAATTAAGTAACACAAAATGCAAGATTAATGAATTAACTGAAAAATACAAAGGGTAAATAAGGTCAAAAGGTACTCTGATTCCTAAATAAGGTTCACTAGCATCTCCAAATGCACTTATTAATAGGAAGACAATCTATTTTTTTTTTTTGTTTGGGTGTGTTTTTTTTATTTTGATAATTCAAATATTTAATTTTTCAAACTGATTAATTTTAGAGATGGTCGATTTAGATCCATGAAAATTTCTTACATACTACTAGGCTAAATCAAGAAGAGCTCATAGATGCCCATCCAAGCGACTAATATTTTTAGATTTATCGTCTCCCTAGAAAAAGATTCTTATAGTACTCTACAGCTAAGATTTTAAATCTTAGATAAGGAACTAATCATTGTATTGTAACCTGATAGTGACAATCTGCCCTTTAAACTACTTAAAGGATAACATCAATAGTCAATTAAAAAAATTAATACGGTAGTAAAAAATGGAATTCATCATCCTAACGATTTCACACGATTAGTCCCATGACCATTTAAGAAGAAGTAAGTCAAAAAGTTATTATTACGAGAGGATATTTTTCTCAGATTAAAAAAATTGATATTGTTTTAGTGATAGGTCACAATGTTTTAATAATTAAAATATCAAGGAATGAATCTTAACTTTATTATCCATTTCTTAACAAGTTATTCAAGATGAAACATGGCAAAACAATGTTTTTCAATGAAATACAAATATAATTCTAACTTTTATTTTTATTATTTTTATTATTTTTCTTATGTTTTTATAATTCTAACATATTGGAGCAATAAGTTAGAATTATATAAATAATAATAATAATAATAAATTTAAATGGGAGAGTCTCATTGGGAATTTTATTATATATTATTCGAGTTAACTGGTACAAAGGTAAATGTCACCGGGGTTGCAACGAACGCGGAGAGGCCCGGAACTCCCGCCGGCTTTAAATAGAGAGAGGAAGAGCGAGATTGAATCAGAAGACGTTGATTAAATTTTAGCAAACTAATTAATTCTTTTTTTTTCTTTTTTCTTTTTTCCAATGCCCATTCTTTGATCTCCCTTCTTTTTCTTTGCTAGTCAAATCTGCGGTTTACTTACAGTTGTTCTTGATTTGTTTGTTCTCTTGATTTCTTTTTTTTTTTTAATTGATAATAAGCGGGAAGTAAACGCTGAGGACAGATTCCAATCGCTAAAGAAAGGCGGATTTCGGTGTTGTCAATGGAGGTAATGCGACGCATTTCGTGGATTCTTTATGTTTTCCGTTGATGATTGATGGGGGAAAAAAATTCAAAGGGAGTCGTTGTCGATCGTCGTGGTTTGTATTTCGGCTCCCACGCGATCTATTTGATGAAATTCCCGCGATGCGATGCAGCAGGGTGGTGGTGCCGGTGGCAACCGCCGTGTTAAGTTCGAGGCCGTCAAGGAGATGGAGTCGCCGCGCTTCCGAGCCGTGCTCCGCGCCACCAGCGGCCGCCGGAAGCGGACAACCGATGTCAAGAGTTTCTCCCATGAGTTGAATGGCAAAGGGAACCACCACCACCAGATTCCCATTCGTAAGCTTCGAGGCCTCAGCCCGGAGGTAATCACGCATCGCTCCTCTTTTCTTTGCTTTAGCTAAGTTGGGATTTTGATGTTTTGGTGCACATCTTAGGAAGTAATGAGCGTGATTCGGTCAAAATTTAAGAAATTGAAAGAGGAGATTAACGCAGAATTGGGCATATTTGCTGGCGATTTGGTTGGGATTCTCGAAAAGGGCAAAAATGAGCATTCTGAGTGGCGGGAACCTTTGGAGGATCTTCTGATTCTTACTCAGAAATGTGCCGAGATGACACCGGATGAGTTCTGGTCATCTTGTGAGGGAATAGTTCAGAATGTGGATGATCGCCGCCAAGAATTGCCAATGGGCTTGCTCAAGCAAGTCCATACCCGCATTCTTTTTATCCTCACCAGGTGCACTAGACTGATTCAGTTCCAGAAAGAGGGGATGTGTGGAGAACAAGAACATATTCTCGGGTTCCACCAACTGAGTGACCTGGGCTTTTACTCGGGATCAGGAGACGGTCTCAAGATCTCATTGAGTGCCAAAGACATGAAAGAGAGGATTATCATGAAGAGGTTGCAAGACCATAAATATTTTAATCAAGATGGTGGTCGGCACATGGATTCATCCACCAGACCTAGGATATCATCCTGGAAGAAGCTTCCCTCATCTAATGAGAAGAATCAGAAAAAAATTCACGATGAGAATGATCAATCCCCTCCAAAGAAATTGCTAGATCCATTCTCACAAATAGATATAACTAAGTTGGGAGCTTCTGGTGGTTCTTCTAATATTAGTTCTAAGATTGATGATAGTTCAAAGCCACAGTTACCTAAGGAAGACGATACTTCTGTAGATGATTCTGAAGTTCAACAACATCAAATTATTGGAAAGCCAAAAATGATTTGTAGAATATGTGATTATGAAATACCTACAATATATGCGGAAGGTCATTTTAGAGTTTGTACGATGGCTGATAAATGTGATTCAAAGGGCTTAACTCTTGATGAGAGGCTGGAGAGAGTTGTGGATGTTCTTGGGAAGATTTTATCATCCATTACACAGAAGGGCTCAGATGGTGTAGAAGTTCATAGTGAGGTTGTTAAAACTTGTGCTTCATGTTCAGCTGAAGGGCATGATTGCCTGTCCCCTGGTCAGAATAGATTATTCTGTCCATCATATGCAGATATCTTGGATAGGGAAATCATTGGCAATCTTGTAGGAAATAATATGAATGAACTACAAGCAACTATGAGCAATTCATATAGTGTTTTATCATCTGGAAGCATGACACCACAATCACCACTAATGACACCACGAACCAGCCAGATTGATTTTCTATTGCTTGGTATCAAGTCATTTATTGATCATGAAAATGTTCAGCAGGTATGTTTCTATTAATCATTTTATCATTCTCAAGACTGACATTTGATATGGTACTTTAATCTGCAAAATTAGTCATGATGCAACTAATGTAATTACAAACTTTCATATTCTTTTGCTATTGAACATGAAACATGATGAGGAACCAACTCCCCAAAATTTGATAATCTGTCATTTAATCATTTAAGTATACTGTTTGCTTTCCTGAGTTTTTTCTTTAAAAGAGATGGTGTTTCTCATTCTTTGTCATCTTCCTAGCTATTAGTGTTTACAGCATAATCCTTCTTTCTGTTTCTTGATTGAACTAACTTCCCTTGGGCTTTATTCAGGATTGGCTATAAGAATAAAAAAGAGTGTAGTTATTCCTTACAGCTAGTCATTAGTTATTAACCTTGTTTTTTTTTCATATAAAACTTTGAGGAAGTTACTGAATATTTATCAACAATCTCATTTTACAGAATAGTAATACTTCAAAAATACAATTTGCTAGAAGAAATTAGCCTAAAGGTTATTTCATACACTTTTTGCATCAAGAATTGATTTCTTTATCAGTGCTGAATTTTTCCCTGCTTATAATCTTCAGATGTCCTTTATGCCTTACGCTTTATCAATAAGTTATCTGCAAAATCACCTAATTTAAAACACTTTCCTATTGCGTAGAATCATTGTAACGAAAAGGGACTAATATACATTTCAATTACTCATAATACAAGATCTACTCAGTCGAAGAGATCTTCGCTGTTTCTTATTGTATGTTTTGGTTATAGGGATTTCCATCCCCTTGTTATTCTAGATTCAAACTTGGATAAGAAGAAGATAAGCAGTTGTTCATAAGAAATGCTTCTGTAAATTTTTTGAACTTTACACTATCACCCTCAGTACAGTGATTAACATTCTTTGTAGCTGGAATCACGAGTAAGATTATTTGATATGAAGACGAGAGAGTAAAACTATTGGAAAAATTATACACCATGGTTTGAGGCAAAATTAAGCAAAAGTCTTTTGTTGCTCATCATATGTTGGTCAAGGAGAATAAATAAATCCACGTCAAATACAAACTATTTCATGCACATTTTATCACATTATTATTACATGCACAAAATATGTACAAAACCCCTATTATGTGTAGCTAAAGTTTATTTGATTTATTAAGATACTTAATGGCAAGGCTTAATGTACCTTCTGTATTAGATCCTAAGGGAATGTAGGTTAGCTCCCTGAGAAGTAGCAAAGCCATCAAAATTGATTTTTAAAATTATAGAAGATGGAGGAAAAGTGGGCTTGTATAATGGTAGAAGATTTATGGTAGAAGTGTTAGGATCACTCGTAGATGAACCAGAGGGCTTGAGTGGGTAATAGTGCTTAACTTAAAAAATGAAAACCTTTTTCCCTTGCAAATATTTTGCAAGGTCAAACAAACTAATAAAGTGCTGTCAAAAATATGAAACAAGAAAAGCAATTGTTAATACAATGAGATTTACATGGTTCAGAACTCTCAAGTTCCTACTCTGCGATGTATGACTTGTAAGGAGAGTCACCTATGAATTCTGATGTATTTTTTCTTTCCTATGGGTATAGAAGCCTCTTATAAGAGAACTTCTTACAATGTGAGGAGAAGCAAATCAAACTTGTAAGAAACAAACAACAATAAAATAAAACTTAAACAATAAGAACAATAAACGTTATCTTTAGCTTTTTCTTAAGCCTTCTCATCACTTTTCACCAACTTAGACAGCTCCCCTTACCCCTTTGTTTATATCTTTCAAGTTGCCTTAAAACAAGCTTTAGTCTGTTGTTCTACATAGATCCAATCGTCTTTCATTCGACTATTTTTTGATTGCAAAACTTGATTTTAGTTAGCCGATTTGCAAGTCCATGTAAGCCATTAGACAATTGTTGCCTTCCTTTGCCAAATCAACAATCTGATTTTGACTTTTATTGAGATTCAATCAACTGCACTAGTCGACTCCCAATTAGAGAGCAAGCAATCCACATAAGATGACCTTCAGTTAACTGCGCAGTTGATTGAGTCGCCAATCGAAACATAACCCTTTTGTTTGCAAGTACAACATCTTGAATTGATTCCCCAATTGACTCAACACTAGTCAAATGATATCAACCTCTAGTTGATTGGATCGTTGACTACAATCAAACTATAGTTACTCCTTGCCTAAGTGAAAGTCTACTTGAAACCCAAAATACAAGTCACTTGTGTAGACTCGCACAATTCACTAAGATTTTTACTTGTTGTCGTAGCTTTACTTTGCCCAAGAGTTCATCTCCCATTACGTCCTCAATCCTATGGATGTTCCAAGCCTTTTGCTCGTTTCACATATCATCCTTTGTTATACGCCTACATAGTCCACCTCTTACAACTCCCATTAAAGCTATGGAACCAAGTTAATGATCCTCATCCTATAGTTCTTTAGATGTCCTATACCCTCCAATGATCTCCTAAACCTTTAAGTTATTAATCCAAACCCTCTTAGCCATGCCTAGTTAAGTTTTGTGAGCTCTACTAACCCAACCTAATACTTCTCGTCCTGTAGTCCCTCGGATGTCACACGCCATCCTTTGCCGATTTCTAGTGGGCCTTTAAGCCATTAGGCAACACCAATTTAGCAACACCAAGTCATCGACCACAACTTGACCTTGTCGAGTCACACCTACTTGGCTGCGCCAAGTCACCAAACATGAGTCAACCTTGTTGAATCATAAGCTTTGTGAACTTTGTGTGCATCTTGTTGTCCCTACAAAACTTCATAGATGCATTGGTCTGGCAAACCTAATTTAAACTCTTTTCCAAACATATCAAAACACTCTAATCGAACATGATAATTTATGGTTTGATTGCATTAACATGAACACTAGGTTAGAACTTATCAGATTATGGAAAGTTCAGATACACTCACTAAAGTTGAGTGGTGTGTGTGCATGTAATGTTTGTTATGCATACAATTGCCTTTTAAGGTTTGCAACATCACATAAGCTCTTCTATAGACACATAAAACTTAAGTTGTATGCATTGTGAGAACAAGAAAATGATGGTTTATTTGAGGGTGAAAGCTTAAATGCAACTTATTGTCTAGGCTTTGCCTCCATTGATACAAGCCATATCTATATCTTCTCCTCTTCTTTATTTGAGATCTTCCTAATCATGCTATTCTCCCTTTCTTCCAATCAAATTTATCTTCACACAATATTTGTGGTTCAAATTTTATCCAACTCTTCTTAATTATGCATTATATTGTTTTATGGGGTAATGACGTAGGCAATTCTTGCGCAATTAAATTTAGGAGTATTTGGATTTTGATATATCATTTTATTGCTGTTGTCATTCTCCTAGAAGCAGAAGGAAAACATATTACTGCCTATTCTTGATCTCACAAAGGACATTATTCTATGAATTTATGGTTGAAGTTGGAGTTCCTATACATGATGAATAGTTTTGAGGGAAAAAAATTCAATGTGAACACAAAGTTGCAGTAATATATGAATATTAATACTTATCTTAATAGGTTTAAAAAATATTCCTGTAGATTTGAAAATTTTAGAGGTGAGCTATTGCTAGTGTATGAGGTTACATGAACATACTAGTTCCACATAGGAGAAATATTTTATGATTGACACAATGACTTAGGAAACATTGAAACTTCTTGAATGACCTTGTTGCCATAGTCGGAGTTGAGAAAAGTTGTGTAAGCCATTTATACAAATTTTGAATGACCAACTTCATTTAGTAAGTCAAGTTATATTTATATCTGTTTTAAGCTCATAGCCATATCATAATAGATTGTTTGTTTATTTTATTTTTCGAGACAAATTATAAAACAGTAATATAGGAACATGTCCCGAAATTCATAGTCTGACTTGACTATAGAGTCTTCATTTTTTAAAGCTTCTATTGCATCACATATTGGCAGATTGAGAGTCTATTGGATATTGTTCGCGGCATTGCAAAAATGAATACCTACAATTACAGCTCCCTTGAGGATTTGCACTCATATTTAGAAGATTTGAACGCAGTCCTAGATACCAGAAAGATTGATGCTCTTGTTGTTGAGACATTTGGAAGAAGAATTGCAAAACTATTACAGTAAGTTGCAGCTGCAAAATCACATTGCATATTAGATTGTGGCAATGAAATTCAGATACTTTACAGTTTTTCATTAATTGTTTTATGAATTTATTTGTATCTGTAAGAAAACTATTTCTTTTATTGGATGATATAATGTTGTTTAATGATTGAATTAACAGGGAGAAGTTTATACATCTATGTGGTCAGATAGATGATGGGATTAAAGATGTCTTGAATGTGATGGTAGATGAAGATGGTTCTGTAGGAAATTCAATAACCTTGGGATCCAAGATCAAGGATCGAACTTCCATCGAGGATTTTGAAATCATAAAACCAATAAGCAGAGGGGCATTTGGACGAGTTTTCCTTGCGAGGAAAAGGATTACAGGTGACATTTTTGCAATAAAGGTAATAACAACCTACTTGTGCATCAGAATAACATTATTAAAGAAATTTTATTTTCTAATTGAACTATGTTTGTTCTTTGGTCTTTGTCTACACCATTTTCAATACTCCAGCATACTGTATAGAGACGCTTAGTTCCTTTCACATGAGTATCTCCATCTAAACATAATTCAACCTTATAATACCATCCCTAGTTGTTGGGTATTTTATCGAAGAAGAGTCATGGTGTATATTTATTCTTAATCATGTTGTTCCAGTTTTATTAGTCAATGATGGGTATTTACCACTTCAATTAAATTACCTAATGCAATCACTTCCATTTCCCATGCTCTTCTATTTTATGAAAGAAAAGTCTTGGTGTATATTTATTCTTAATCATGTTGTTCCAGTTTTTACACTAATTATGGACGAACTCACTGCACACATTCAAGATACAGTACCGTGGTGCATGTTGTTTGCAGATGATATTATTTTGGTAGATGAGACATGTGAAGGAGTGAATGGTAAACTAGGATCTTGGAGGGAAACACTAGAAGAGAAAGATTTTAAACTTAGTAGATTAAAGACAGAATATATGGAATTTAAGTTTAGCAATATTAGAAGTAATGAAACAATTGTTAAGATAAGAGAGGACGAGTTGCCTGGAACCGAGAGATTTAAATATTTAGGACCATTTTTGCAAAATGATGGAGGGATTGAGAGAGATGTCTTACATAGAATACAAGCAGGATGGGTAAAATGGAGGGGAGCGTCGAGTGTTTTATGTGACCGTAAAGTACCTATTAAACTTAAAGGTAAGTTCTATAAAATCGCAGTTAGACCTGCTATGTTATATGGAGCTGAATGTTAGGCTATGACTCGAGCACATGAGTAGAAGATGAGAGTTGCAGAGATGAGGATGTTAAGGTGGATGTGTGGACATACGAGGATGGACAAAATAAGAAATGAGAGCATTAGAGAGGAAGTCGGAGTTGGATCTATTGAGAAAAAACTCCGTGAGACACGTTTAAGATGGTACGGACATGTACTTAGACGACCAATAAATGCTCCAGTTAGGCGATGTGAAACTATGATAAACATGCATATCAAACAAGGAAGACAAAAAAAGACTTGGTTAGCAACAATAAAATAAGATAAAATTTATTTAAATATACATGATGATATAATAGGAGATAGAGCTCAATGGCGTAAAAGGATTCATACAGCCGACCCCACCTAGTGGGAAAATGCTTGCTTGTTGTTGTTGTCATGTTGTTCCAGTTTTATTAGTCAATGATGGGTATTTACCTCTTCAATTAAATTACCTAATGCAATCGCTTCCATTTCCCTTGCTCTTCACTAATTGTATTTCATGGATTCATAATATGTTACATGAATTCATTGCGTTTTGTTGTGAACTATGTATATCCTACTGGCCCCAACATTATTCTTATATATTTGGATATTTCATATGTTAATCATGTAAAATATTTTAAGGTATGGATAATTCCAATGTCCATTATTGCATAATGACAATGATGAACATCTGTATTATGTTCCTTTCCGGTTGACATTGGTAAAACTTATCATTTCGCCCATCAATAGACATGCGGCATAATTTGTGCTTGTGTACAAGAGCAATGCATTAACTTGTTTTTAACATAATACTTCTCTTTGACAGTTATTCATGGGTAATTATTAGTACACAGGACAGCCCCGCTTTTGCCGTATTATATTTCACATATACATCCTTTTTGCATATTTACAAATGACCCTCAATATACCCCTAACAATAACAACAACAACAACAACCAAGCCTTATCCCACTAGGTGAGATTGGCTATATGGATCCTTTTACGCCATTGAGTTTTCTATCTCCTACTATATTATCATTTATACTTAAATGAATTTTATCTTGTTTTATTGTTGCTACCCAAGTCTTTTTGTATCTTTTTCTTCCTCTTCCTCGTTTGATATGCGTGTTTGTCATAGTTTCGCATCGCCTAACTGGAGCATTTATTGATCGTCTAAGTACATGCCAATACAATTTTAAACGTGTCTCTCAGAGTTTTCTCTCAATAGATGTAACTCCGACTTTCTCTCTAATGCTCTCATTTCTTATTCTGTCCATTCTCATATGTCCACACATCTACCTTAACATCCTCATCTCTGCAACTCTCAACTTTTACTCATGTGCTCGAGTCATAGCTAACATTCAGTTCCATATAATATATCAGGTCTAATTATGGTTTTGTAGAATTTTCCTTTAAGTTTTAGAAGTACTTTACGGTCACATAAAACATCCGACGCTCTCCTCCATTTTAACCATCCAACTTGTATTTTATGCAAGACATCTCTCTCAATCTCTCCATTATTTTGCAAAAATGATCCTAAATATCTAAAGCTCTCGATTACAGGCAACTCGTCATCTCCTATCTTAACAATTATCTCATTATGTCTAATATTGCTAAACTTAAATTTCATATATTCCGTTGTTATTCTACTAAGCATAAAACCTTTCCTTTCAAGTGTTTCCTGCCAAGATTCTAGTTTAGCATTTTACTCCTTTACGTGTTTCATTTACCAAAACAAAATCATGTGCAAATAACATGCACCACGGTATTGGGTCTTGAATGTGTGCAGTGAGTTCGCCCATAATTAGTGTAAAAAAGATAAAGACTTAGAGCTGATCCTTATGTAACCCTATCTTTATTGGAAATGCTTTAGTTACTCCGCCTGAAGTCTTTACTCTAGTCGTTACATCCTCGTACATATTCTTAATTAGTTCAATATATGTTACACTCAAGGTTTAAAATTTCGACTCGTGCCGAGGTTTCGGTCTCAGACCGGAACGATACGGTTTCGGTATCGTATCGTACTGTGCCGATACAGTTTATTTTTTATTTATCTATAGTAATTATAAGATAAATATGTTTATCGTGTATATAAAAATAAGTTGTATATTGATTTATTATAAGTTCTCAATTATTAAATAATTTAATATTATTAGAAAAAATAATTAAAAATAGTTTTATTTAAATAGAATTGATATATCAATAATTTAAATTAAAATGGAAGTATCTATAATAATAATAATAATAATAATAATAATAATAAGTATATAAATTAATACAAGATATTACTTTATATTAATAATAATTATATAAATTAACTATTTATTCATTTAATTAATTATTAATTAAATAATATATATTTTAAATAGCAAAAAATATCAAGTAAAAAAATTTAAAAAATATCAGAATATAAATATAATTTATTAGAATTCTTTAAAAAAAAATAGAATTTTTAATTTTTTTTTAAATTTAAATGAAATTTAAAATAATAAAGAAAATATTAGAATATAAATAAGAATTATTATATTTTTTAAAATTTTAAATTAAATTTACAACATTATTTTTTTCAGAATATTAATTAATAAAATTTATTAAATTTATTTTAATTTTAAATATATTTTTATATGTTTTATTAGGATAATTTAATTAGGGTTTATAAAAGCCTCTTCGAAATATCCATGTCCTCCTTAGGAATTGTTTAATTTAATTAATTAAATAAAACAAATAAATATTAAAAAAAGAAAAAAATCGTGGCGTACGCGAGATCGCCCGCGATCATCGCGGGCGATCCCGCGGGCGGTGTCCGGCGGCGCCGAACGCCTCCGGCAGCGCCGGAAGCGTCCGGCGACGCCGGTAGGGTGCCGGAAACTTTCGGCATCGCCGAAGGCGTCGCTGGACGCCACCGGAGGCGTCCCGCGTCTCCTCCGGCGCTGACGGAGGCGTCCCGTGTCTCCTTCGGCGCTGCTGAGACGGGGACACCTCCCGTGCCGGTTTCGGCCGCCCGGTGGAACGGTAAAAGCCGCCCGTGCCGGGCGGCACGAAACGGTATTTCATACGCTGGTTACACTAACACCTTTCTTTTCTAGAATTCTCCATATAATTTCTCTTGGACTTTATCATAAACTTTTTCTAAGTCAATAAATACCATGTGTAGATTTTGTTTTTGCTCTCAATGTTTTTCAATTAATTGACTAAGAAGATGTATAACTTTTATTGTCAACCTTTCAGGCATGAACCTAAATTGATTTTCTGTCACCGTTGTCTCCTTAATTTTTTTTCTATTAGTTTTTCCTAAAATTTCATGGTATGACTCATTAGTTTAATACCTCTATAGTTTGCACAATTTTGTATGTCTCCCTTATTCTTATATAAAGGAACTAGAGTACTTATCCTCTATTAATATGGCATTTTTTTTGTTTTCAATATCATGTTAAATAATTTTGTAAGTCATTCAATACCTTGTTTCCCTAGGCACTTCCAGACCTCTATCGGAATATCATCTGGTCCAATGACTTTTCCATTGTGCATCCCATTTAAAGCTTGTTCTACTTCTGAAGTTTGAATTCTACGATAAAAATTTAAATTTCTATGCTCGTTTGACGTACTTAAATTACGTAAGTTAAGTTGGTTACATAAACCTTCGTTAAAAAGTTGATGAAAATACCTTTTCTATCGCCTTTTTATTTCTCCATTGTTTACTAGTCCCTTATTACATTCATCTTTAATACATTTTATTTGGATAAGATCTCTTGTTTTCCTTTCTCTCACTTTAGCTATTCTATAAATGTCTCTTTCCCCTTCTTTTGTATCCAATTTTTAATATAATCATTCAAAAGTTTCATTCTTTGCTTCATTCACTACTCTCTTAGCTTCTTTCTTGGCTATTGTATATTTTTTTAAGTTTTTCTCGTTTTTACAAATATATAATTCCTTATAAGTTATTCGCTTTTCTTTCACTTTCTCTTGCACTTTCTCATTCCACCACCAAGATTTCTTAGTGGCGCATGTCCCTTTGACTCACCGAGTATACTCTTAGCTACTATTTTCAACTTTGATACCATCTTATCCCATATCATATTAGAATCACTATATATTTCACCTAGTGCTTGTACTCCTACCTTCTCCTTAAATATGTTTTGTTTTCCATCGTTTAACTTCCACCACTTAATTTTAGGATTTGTATATATTTTTTTTATACTATGTTTGAGGCATATATCCAACACTACTAACCTATATTGGGTAGTTAAACTTTCTCCCGGAATGACCTTGCAATCTTTATAAATCGTTCTATTATTTTTCTTAACCATAAAAAAGTCAATTTACGATTTATTACTCTTACTTTTGAACTTAGTAGATTAAAGACGGAATATATGGAATTTAAGTTTAGCAATATTAGAAGTAATGAAACAATTGTTAAGATAGGAGAGGACGAGTTGCCTGGAACCGAGAAATTTAAATATTTAGGATCATTTTTACAAAATGATGGAGGGATTGAGAGAGATGTCTTACATAGAATACAAGCAGGATGGGTAAAATGGAGGAGAGTGTCGGGTGTTTTATGTGATCGTAAAATACCTCTAAAACTTAATAGAAAGTTCTACAAAATCACAATTAAACCTGCTATGTTATATATAAAGCTGAATGTTGGGCTATAAACAGAATATGCGAGTTGCAGAGATGAGAATGTTAAAATTGATGTGTGGACATACGAGGATGAACATAATAAGAAATAAGAGTATTGGAGAGAAAGTCGAAGTTGCATCTATTGAGGAAAAACTCCGAGAGACACGTTTAAGATGATACGGACATGTAACGACCAATAAATGCTCCAGTTAGGCGATGTGAAACTATGATAAACATGCATATAAAACGAGGAAGAGGAAGACCAAAAAAGACTTGGTTAGCAACAATAAAATAAGATAAAATTTATTTAAATATAGATGATGATATAATAGGAGATAGAGCTCAATGGCGTAAAAGGATTCATACAGCCGACCCCACTTAGTGGGAAAAGGCTTGGTTGTTGTTGTTGTACTCTTACTTTTGAACGTGACTAAGTCTTCTTCTCTTTTCTTAAAAAACATATGAGCTAATATAAGGTTATATGCTATCGCAAAATCAAATATAATTTTTCCTTCCTCATTTCTTGTTTTAAACTCATAACCCCATCTACCCTCTCACATTCCTCATTTTCACTCCGATATGCTCATTTAGATCATCTTCTATTAAAATCATTTCATTTGGCAGAATGTTTTGTAATATTTCATCTAAGTCAGTACTAAAATCTCTATTTGGTAGTTTTATCTAATCCTACTTTGGTGCATATATGCTAATTATGTTCATAGTTTCTTTCACCACTATTATCTTAAAGGCTATAATTATATCCCCTTTTCTAACTGCTATAATTTCATCCTTTAACGAACTATCTATAACAATACCCACTTCATTTCTTGTTTTACTCTTTCCACCATAACTTAAAATCCAAGTTCTCTATCAGTTTTGCCTTCTCGCCTATCCATTTTGCATGTACACACAAAATATTAATTCTTCTCCTAATCATCTTATCTACTACCTCCATTAATTTACCAGTGAGGGTTCCTATCTTCCATGTTTCAAATCTTAAATTATTAGTTTTCCTATCATATTTGTTTTTATTCAACCTATAGTGTGAGAACTCTTGCCTATTTAACACTACACCTAAGTTCTCATAGAGATGTAGTGGTCCTTACCAATACATTACAGTCGAATCCTGCAACTCGAACTCTTGCATATTTAGCACTACACTTGAGTTCTGGAGATATAGCGGTCCTTGTCGAGACGTTACAGTCGGACCCTGCAACGCATTTCTTCTGAGGAATAACCTAGCATTAACACAATAGTTTAATGGATCAATTTATTGAATATTTGTTATAGTTTTAACGCTGGTCGGCAACCTAATGCAACCCTCCTTTATTCGGGCTTGGGACCGGCCATGACTAGTTTGTCACGGGCGGAGTTCAATATACCCCTAAGTTGGTTTAAAAAATTATAAAATCCAATTTATATTCAATTATAGAACCAGAGACTTAACTATTTAATGCTAACAGTCATTAGAATTGATATAACAAATAATTATCTCCTTTACCTTTTCCATGACAAAGTAGGAATCAAATTATATGTTTTTATCTTTTCATGAAATAGAAGGGGAGCCTTGGCGCAACGGTAAAATTGTTGCCATGTGACCAAAAGGTCACGGGTTCGAATCTGCGTACAATGAATCCTTTCCCGGGACCTCGTATGGCGGACGCCCCTATCTTTTCATGAAATACTAGATGGAAACAATTTACATGACAGCTTGATATGTAGCATTATAGTTTCATCTGCTCAGTGGAGCACTACCTAATTTAATCATCAATTGCTTGAGGTAGATAGGCTCACATGCTAAGAACTATGACCCTATATTGAGTTTCTGCATTTGGTCATTACAATGGCTCAATATAGATCACTTATTTTGCAAAAACCAGCCCGATTTACATCCAAGCAGCCTACAATATAGAAGAACCTTCACTGGAGTTAGAGTATCACAAAATCTTTTGGGTGTATTTAGTTGGGGGTTATCAATGATAACCTTGGTAGGTTATCAACGACAACCTTGTTTGGTTTAAGTAATCAGTGATTCCCGGTAATACAACATTCCCGCCACGTCAGCAATCAGGGAATATAATCCGGAATCAGAAAACCTTGGAAAGCTTAGGTTTTTCACGATTCCGGGGTTATCAATCTTTTTCTTCCAAAATTACCCTCAGATCCTCTCCTTGGTCGCTGGTCGGCATGGCAGTCACCGCCTTTGCTTGCAACCAGCTCCGACACCAACCGCACCTTCGCGCCTCCTCCTCATCTTCGTAGTGGGAAATAATGGCTACGGCCCGTAAGCCCTTCATTCTTCTCCAACAGCTGATCAAAACCTATCCGATCTTCGACCCTTCCACCTCCGCCCTCGTCCTCCGTCACCTCGTCGACTACCAAAGACTCATCCCACGATCCTCGCCCGGCCGCCCACTACCTCCACCACATGCTCCGCCTCACCCCTCATCCCGCCACCTTCAACCGCCTCCTCCGCGCGCCTCCTCCTTGATGCTGACCTCCTCCACACCGCCTCCTCACTCTTCCACAAAGCTAGGACCCAGATGCCTCACGATGAACACAGTTTAGCCTCTGCGACGCCGGACTCTTCAACTAAGCTTCCATTTTGCTTGACGAGTTCGAGGCCAGCTGCGAGGCTTCCAGTGTGGTCATCTATACCAGCTTGATCGACGGGTGCTGTAAAAGAGGCAGCTTTGATGTCGCAAAGCGATTGTTCGACCGGAAGAAAGGTCGGGGCATGTCCCCCAACGAGTTCACTCACCGTCATGATCAACGGCTGCTTCAGCAACGGATTCCCTACTCTTGGTTTTGAGATGTACAACGAGATGAAGCAGAGTGGAGTCTGTCCCAATCTCTACACTTGCAACGTTTTGATATCGGAGTGTTGCAGGGAACAAGACTTCTGCTCTGCATTCCAACCGTTCGACGAAATGTCTCAGAAGGGGATTCTGCCAAACATCGTGACGTATAACTTCTCCGATTGGTGGGTTTTGCAAGCAAAGCAAAGTAAAGGATGATGGAAAATTGTTCATTAAATTGAAAGCTGATGGATTGCGATCGAGTCTGATTGGAGAGGAGATGAGCAGGGATGTCGATCGCGGCATCACTATGCCTTCTCTCCCCACCGAGCTCTGTACCTGTTCGTTCTTCGTGGAAGAGACTCGTGATTGGAGTTCGGAAACAACGGCAAGGAAGAAGAGAAGTCACGGGAGAGAAGAGATAAAAAAGGTTTTCATTCAATTAAATTAATTCAAAAAGTTAAAGGGTAAATTAGTAAATGTAAGACTAAGTAATTGCATAATTTTAGTTGAACCAAACACCTAATAAGTTATGTTGTATTCCCCATAACCTTGGTTATGTGATTACTTGGTAATCACATAACCAAGGTTATAGATGATGACTTGAACCAAACGCACCCTTAGTGTTTCCTTCCAATGATCATGACATGGAGTTTTAAGAAAATGATTAATGTGTATGCCATGTTATACACTGCCACTTAAGAGAGCTGGATTATGCACATGTCTTATAGTTTTTAGTAAATGCATGGTAGTGACCAAGTCCATGGTCTAGTATTTGACAATTGCAAATCCTATAGATTCTGAAATATAGGCTTCTTTCCTCAATGTTTGACAATTGCAGATCCTCTATGTTTTGATTTTTTGGTTTTTTTGAAGCGCAAAACTTCTTTGGCTGATAATATGCTTTGCTTTTCATGCTTGTCTAGGTACTTAAAAAGTCTGATATGATACGCAAGAATGCAGTTGAAAGTATTCTAGCTGAACGTGACATCTTAATATCAGCTCGTAACCCTTTTGTGGTAAGCACCTCAATTAATGTTTGGGCATTCCAACTGCTCTAGAGTCCCTCTATTCAGCATTTCATTTATGAATGAACAGGTGCGCTTCTTCTACTCCTTCACATGCAGGGAAAATCTTTACCTTGTAATGGAGTATTTAAATGGAGGGGATTTATATTCCTTGTTAAGAAATTTACATTGTTTGGATGACGATATGGCACGCACATATATGGCTGAATTAGTAAGTAATACTTTTTGATAGTTATATGTTAATGGTGCATAAGGAAAAAAGTTGTTTCTGAACTTTAGGGGATATGATTTTGGAAGTAATATTACAGGTTCTGGCTTTGGAATACTTGCACTCCATGAATGTAATTCATCGAGATCTTAAGCCTGATAACTTGTTAATTGCTCGGAATGGTCATATCAAGGTCAGTACTTTTTTCATGGTTTGTCTCATCTTGGAAATGACTATTGTTCATCACTGGTAGAAATAATCTGGTTTAGAGAATTCTTCAGTGTTAATTTGTTCTATCAAAGGTATGATAAATAAAATGCATTGAAGGCTATGGGTTTTTCAACATATGTATGAAATGGAAGATCTACTCGGTAAAATCTTTGATTTTGACCAACTGTTTTAAATTCTTGTGGATATAAAGGCTCACCTACATCAGTGAGAAATTGCACATAAATTGGCATTCCTCTGCCATAGTCTTCAATAATGCAAATTCATTAATTTTTGATAGAAATCAAGCTTTCACTAGAACCTTCCATGGTTTCATTTATTACTTTTTGGACATGAGATGAGTACAATCTTAATAAGCATAGATATATGAGGAAATTGGAGATGAACTTTTATTCAACTTAATTTGTATAACTCTACTTATAGATGATGCCACATCTAGAAAATATGAGAAAAAAAAAAACTTATTAGATCTCACACACACCATTTATAATTAGGTAATAAATGGGCATATGATCTTCTAGGACATGAAGATATTAATTAGTTGATTAACAGTTGTAACTATATAAGAAAGGAAGAATATTCTACAATATTATAGACTCCTCGAGCTGGGTTGTAGATGTTGACTAAGCCTAGCTTGGATTTTAAATCTTCAAAGTCCTTCGTCTTAGTGAGGATGCCCCTTGTTTGAAGACTGGTTGGCAAATGCAGTAACTTGGGTCAGCAACAATTCTTTAACTCCTTAAAAAGTCTTCGTAGCAACATCCCTTCATATATACCATGTGCCATTGCTCTAAATTCAGCTTCTACACTACTTCTCGATACACCAATTGATTCTTGCTATGCTATGTAACTAAGTTTTCCATACATGTGTGCAGTAGTTGAAAGTTGATCCTCAATCTATTATTGATCTTGCCCAATCAACATCACTATATATCTTTTGGTTGTTGATTTCCCAAAATATAGCTACTTTCCTGGTGTTAGTTTTAAATATCTTAAAATCCTATAGATTGCCCCATATGCTCTTCAATTAGATTGTTCATAAATTGCTAACCATATTAACCATGTAGAAAATGTCGGGTCTTGTGTGGGATAAGTATATGACTTTGCCCACAAGTCTTTGATATCTACCTTTATCAATTGTGAATAATCTTTTTTTGGTTCCTTGTTTCATTATTGAATCCATGGGAATGTCTCGACTTGCATCTAAGCATTCTAGTTTCTTTCAGAAGGTCCACAACATATTTTTGCTGAGAGACTAAAATTCCTGCATTTAACCAAGTTATTTCCATTCCAAGAAAATACCTAAGATTCCTAAATCTTTGATTTTGAATTCCTTGGTTAGTAGGCTCTTGAGTTTGCATATCTCTTACATATGATACATATGATCTCCTGATAGAATAATGTTATTCACATATACAATAACTATGACAATTCTCCTATGAGTTGCATATTTAACAAAGAGTGTGATCTTCCTGACATTATAGATAACCATATTGCTTGATTATTCTAGTAAATTTGTCAAATCAAGCTCTTGGGGATTGTTTGAGTCCTATAATGATTGTTTTAACCAACAAAATTTGTTGATTTTTTCTCGCAACTTTAATCCAGGAGGGATGCTCATGTTAACTTCTTTTGCCAAGTCTCTGTTGAGGAAAATGTTCTTGACATCTAATTGATGAAGTGGCTAATCTATATTTGTGATCAAAGATAGAAGAACTCGATTGTGTTTAATTTGGCTACAAGAGAAATTTTTTTTGTAATTGATTCCATAAGATTGGTGAATCCTTTTTCAACGAATCGAGACTTGAATTAACCAACATTCCATCTTCTTTGTATTTAATTGCAAAGACCATTTGTAGCCAACAAGATGCTTTGCAGGTGGCAGCTCACTGATCTTCCATGTTCCTTTCTTCCTATTGCTAAGATTTCTTCTTCAACCGCAACTTTTCATTTCGATATTGTGAGAGATTCTTGTATTGATTTAAGAACTTGTGTTTGATCCAAACTTGCCGCAAAACTCTTGTACTTATTATATAGCCCCTGAAATGAAACAAAGTTATAGATCGGATGTTTTGTGTATTCTCTAACATCCTTTCATTTTTCAATAAGAAGATGATCATCTTTAAAAGACTCAGGATTGGAGTTACCTTGTGGGATCTTTTAATCTTGAGTCTAGTTCCAATTCTTGGATTTGCTCAAGGAGTGCTTGGTGCTCTATCTTCCTTTAGTTTTTTCCTACTAGAATAGGTGATAAGGTCATTGTTGTTTTCAAATTGATTAGTGTCAAGGAAATGAAGACTAGTGAGACTTGAGATTTTGTTTGGAAGAGGAAATGTGGGAAAGAAGCATTTGGAGGTTCCGACATTTCTATAAGTGAGTCAAAGCATTTGGAGGTTCCGACATTTCTTGTGTGAAACTATCCTCTCCTAAATGTTAAATTTTGGTAATTTGGTTGATGTTCAAAAAATGTAACATTTATGGAGTTATAGAAATTTCTTGTAATTAGAGAATAATATTTGTACCCTTTTTTATGAGAAGAATACCCTAAGAAAATACACTTAATATCTCTAGGATTAGTTTTCCCTAGTGTTAGTTATGGATATGCACAAAAGCGGAGCAGCTAAACAACTTAAAAAAGATAGAGGATATGAGATATGTCGTTGGGTTTATTTTAAGTAGGATCTACATGGGGATTGAAATTTTAAGACTCGAGAAGGCATTTTTATTTTATAAGAAAAAATATCATATCATAGTTCAAGAGTACAAAAAATGGCCTATAGTGGCTACTTACTATTGGTGCAATCATTCTGGGGTCAAGGTTGACCAGGTTGGCTAAGTTCAGATTGACTCGAGCTTAAGTTTCGATGTTTGACAATAGGTGAGAGAGAAGTCAAGTAGGTCAAGGGAGGACTGAATACTTGTCTGGGAAGTCTTAATTGGAGGTTAGACAACAGGAAGTCCTAGCAGGGCTAGGCAGTGGAAGATCTAGTTGGGAACTAAGCAGTGCAAGTCCTAGCGGGGCTAGGCGGTTGAAGACCTAGTTGGGAATTAGGCGATGGAAGTCCTAGCGGGGCGAGGAGTTTGAAAACCTAGTTGAGAACTAGGCGATGGAAGTCCTAGCGAGGCTAGGCCATTGAAGGCATAGTTGGGAACTAGGCGATGAAAGTCCTAACGGGGCTAGGAGGTTGAAGACCTAGTTGGGAACTAGGCGATGGAAGTCTTAGCAGGGCTAGGCAATGGAAAAGTCCAATTAGGTCAAAGGTGGACTGAACGCTTGGTGAAAAAATCCTAGTGGGGCTAGGCAAACTGAAAAGTCCAAGTGGGTCAAAAATTCATCGGACACTTGGCGGTCGGAAGTCTAACATGGAGTTGGTATGCAATGAGGAAGTTTCGATATAGCAAACTTTCGAAGGGCATAATTTTTTATTCGGATATCAGAATGAGGCGATTTTTATTGCAAAATGAAGCTCGTTCAGAGATCTATGTTTGTTTAAGTCAGATATCAGTCGACTGATAAGTTTGATCAGTCAACTGATGGCTTTAGCAACCAAACAGAAGCAAGTCGATTCAGTTGCTAGACTCAACTGATGGAATCAGTAAACTGATGGGTAAAATCAATCAACTGATAACCTTAGAAAGAGAACAAAAGCAAGTGAGACTCGCTTGTTCTGTTTGATTGATGAGATCAATTGACTGATGTGGGACATTAGTCGACTAATGCACTTGTTTTGTTTGATTGATAAGATCAATTGATTGATGTGGGACATTAGTCGACTAATGTGGGACATTAGTCGACTGATGTCGAATTGAAGAGCACAGAAGTGAGTGGGACTTGCGTGCTCCATTCGACTGCTGTGATCAGTCAATTGATGTTTTCATTAGTTGACTGATCTTCAACTTGTGCAAAACCAGACAGGTTTTAGAAGCATCAGAGGTCGTTCAATGGTCAGAGACTGATGGATAAGATCAGACGACTGATAGGTAAAAATCAGTCCCGACCCAATGGCTTTAAAGGTGGGGTTTCGAGGAGTTTTTCAACGCCAGTTCTTGGATGATTCAGAGTGAAGTGTTGTTGCATTTCTGAGTCTACAAGAGGCTATTCCAAGCAAGAAAAGAGCAAGCAAATCAAGGTTTATAGTTGTAATCGTTTTCAATTTCTTGTGTAACCTAGTTTGTATTTTTTGTTGCATTTTCTTGTTGTGAGCTTGTGCGAGGCTTCTCTGCCTCCGGATTATTTTCGAGGAGTGCGTTCATAGTGGAGTAGTATGCACCGTGTGGATCCTTAGTAGCTAGGAGTTGAGAACTTTTACTTTTTGTAACGTCATGTTACTCTACATTATAATCAATATACCTGATGTTTGCTTTAGAATATTATGACTGCATACGCATCCACATGCACATTATTCAGTGGTTCAAGAGTTTATATACACTTTTAAAACCTTGGTTAAATTCAGCCTATGATATTCAAAAGTGGAAAAATGGTTCCATAGTTGTAGAGGACAATTTACCAATCATCATGCAACATCAAACTTGGGTGGTCAGGCTCTTGTTCTGGCCTACAGATAACAATCAAAGCAAATCGTATACAATATTAGAAATCCTACATCTATCATAACTAAAAACTTAAAACCAATGATAATAATCCAATATTCAATTTTCCTGCTGAACTTGAATATGAAAGCTGAGGGTCAGAACTAGAACATATCCCAAATTGGGCTTTTGTTACCCTAATAAACTTTATTGTATGGTGCCTGCATATTTCTTGAATTTGAATATATGAGTGTTACTTTTACTAAATACATTGTTTGATATTTGATTTAATGAAAAAATCAGGTAACATTTTGTGCTATGTGTCTAATATTGAACTTAATGGATGGTCTTGAGGATAAAGATCACAATAGGGCCGTGTGTATATGAGGTGAGGCCAAAAACAAACTGGACTTAGACAGGTTGAATGGTCCATGAACTCTATGTATCATGTGCTACTAAGATTAATGTCCTTTGGACAATTTCAGATCCTTTACCTTTTCCTTATTTTTAACTTTGCTTTCCTTTTGCTGTTTAACTGTGTTGCTAAGACTTGTGAAGTATTTATAACTAACACTTGCTTCTGATCTATTACTATGTATCAACTGTGTTACAATAGCATTCTGCGTGAACTCATACTGTCTCTTTCTCATGCAGTTGACTGATTTTGGGCTTTCTAAGGTTGGCCTTATCAACAGCACTGATGATTTATCAGGTCCAGATGTAAGTGGATCTGTCCTCTTAGAAAATAATGAATCAATGCCAGCAGAACAAAGGGCATTAAAGCGGGAGCAAAGACAAAAACAATCAGCTGTTGGAACTCCTGATTATTTAGCACCAGAGATACTTCTAGGGATGCAGCATGGTTTGTCACGTTAAACTTATCATTGTTTCTGCTTATTGCTCTTGACTAGATACCAACTTATGCATCATAATTGTCATGTATGGATTGCAGGCCCAACTGCAGATTGGTGGTCAATGGGTGTCATTCTTTTTGAACTTCTAGTAGGTATTCCTCCATTCAATGCAGAACATCCACAGGTATGCAATTGTGGACTTCAGAATTTCCAACAAAAAGTTCTAGGGGTTGTATGATGTGCCTTTTAGGTTAAAGAGAAATTTATAAGATTATGGTATGATTGACAATAGGCTGTGTTAGGTTTACTAGGTTAATATTGTAAGAATGTTGTGGATATAATCCCAAGATTATGATATGATTGCCAATAGGTTGTGTTAGGTTTATTAACCGTGCCAATATTTTTTTTGCATAAGTAAAAAATTTGAATAGCATGAACCAGGAGTACAAGAACGGATCTCTGTGTTACGCATGTATGACAAAGTATCAAATCAGAGTAAACACCCAAGGATGGGTATACATGAATTTGCACACTCTTGAAAATCCTCTCAATGTCTAATAGCCCCTCACCAAAGAAACTACAATTTCTAGATCTCCATACATAATGAATAACAGATGACAAGACTAGATGATGAGCCATTGTCAATACCCTACTCCCACGGCAATGTCTCTCGAAGACTCATCGTTCTCTGATAGGTAGGCATCTTCGATCGCATATGCAGCTAGTCTCTAATCCAAAGAATACGTGCTCTTATATCTCCAGCACATGTCTTTAGAAAATGCAATGCCGATCCTCGTGATCCAGCTAGTCTCTAGTCGGAAAACACCTCTGTGCCAGCATCCATAAGGTAACCACATGGCTCGGATGTAGGTATGTCTTCCATATTATTCTGGCCCATGGCTTCTTAGGGCTAGGATGCCCAAAGAAGTCTACACCCTAGCCACCCCACCATCTTGAGAAAACCAATTTGTTAGCCTCTGTCTAGTAGCTTCCGAGGACCCAACAACCGATAGTATAAGAATATGTCAAGTATGTTAGATAAAATTTCATGATGAATTTAAATAGGTTTTACTACTTTAATCCTCTCTCACTTAGATATTCTTATTTAGCAAAACTATGTTAGCAATTGAATTAAAATTTTCATTTTCACTTGAATGTTTATTGAAATGAATTATTATAAGATTTAGTCCTACATTTTTTCTATAATAATTTTTATAGAAAAATTTAAAAATTACAAACATTACTTGAACTTATTTTAATTTGTGTCACACCATACCAAGGGGTGTTGCATATCTACACCATTTGATGTTCATTACCACTATTAGATAAACCAAATAGGAAAAGCTTTACAAGTGTCAATTAGCATAGGTGACAAAAGAAATTTATATTTGTTATTTAGTTTTGAGTTTCATAATTTACTGAAACAATATACTTCAACCATGTTGCTTGCTACTTTATAAGAGTTACCATAGGTTTGGAATTTTATCACAAGTATTATATCTATCATGTAATTTTTCCTTCATAACATCATAAATATGATACTAAGTTTGTCAATTTCTATGTGGAAAGCTTCTTTTCTCACGCTAGGGTCTTAGAGCACCCACATTGGTGTTAATGTTTAGGTGTTATAACACCCAAATGGTGTTACAACCAATGTGGGTGGGTGTTATTGCACCCACCCACACACACGCCAACGTTCAATTCTTTGAACACAGTTAATGAGCAAGAATAAAATTGAAAATATGTTTATTTATTTAATGTAAAATAAGAATAAAGATAAATAAGTGGACCGTGGATCTACAATTAATGGGTGTTAATGTTAAAATTAATGTGGGTGTGTGTTAATAAAAGAGAGATATAATATAATGGGTATGTGGCGTGTGGGTCCTATGCTTTTCGAAGAGGTGACATATATTAACGTTCACACCAATGCGGATGCTCTTAGGAAATAAATCTAATATGGAAAGAGGCCGTTGCCAAACTCAATCACCTCCCCTCTTTAAATTTATCCACACCATCATATTTGTCATCTCTTGATAGTCAAGCCCTCTATATCTTCATATTTCCTCACTACAGATTTTGCCTCCACTCCGCAGCTTCGGAAGTGAAACAACCCTATACTAAATTTAACTAATGGCACTAAATTTTTTTTCCCCCGAAAGCTAATGTTCACACAGTATTGTTCACCAAAAATTTCTATTCATCAAAATTGGAAAACTCATTATTAAAAATTTTAAACGAATTACGCCAATGAAACCTTTAAATGCTACTCGAGTCACGAACTACACCAAAATAAATTAAGCATGCAAAATCAACATTCAAAATTCTAGAATTTAAACCCTTAAACAATCTTTATTAAAAACCCTCCCCTCAAATTTTATTATCTTTGGTTTTATGCGGAAATGAAAGGTCTTCGGGAGTGCACTGCCTAGGTCCGAATCCATTCAACTGTCAGAGCCTTCTGCCTTAGTATCCTTCTCACCTGCAACCATTCAAATCTAGTGAGTCTAATGACTCAGTACATCCCAAACCAGTATTACAAGTACATAATCTTCCATTCACATGCATAATACCATAATAATATATATAACTTAAATTCAATGACAACAGGTTCATTTAACTTAAATTCAATGACAATCACCTTAATCTAAACCTTTAAAATAACTTGATGTCATCATAGACCTCTCCTCAACTTAGCATAAGCATAGTGGTGTAGTACCTTCATCGAAAGTGACATCCTCTCTCTGATGGATCCGTCTACAAAGTATATTATCGAGCTGGCAGAGTTTATTGGCCCAGTTATCGCCAAATCCCTCATGCCAACTTATAGTGAGTTTACCGTCCCCGTTTTCAATGGATTCCTTTCCTCTCGTGAGTTCACCGCCCTCGTTTTTGACGGATCCCTTCCCTCTTGTAAGTTCACCGTTCCCATTTTCGACGGATCCCATTCGCTCTTGTGAGTTCGCCGCCCCCGTTTCGACGGATTTTCCTCACTACCTCTGGTCGCATCGACTCTTTTTTATAATTCTTAAATCCCACAAACCCATTGTCCTAGCCTCTCGACTCGACCAACACTACTCTAACTCCAGCCCTCGACTCGCCCCAAAACATGATCAGACCACAACCCCACATAAACCCTAGCCTGCAAGGACAAACCCAAAAACTGTGCCTTAGAGACACCGATCCTCCCTTCTCGAAACAAACTCTGCCTTGTGACTCGACTCCGTCCCCACTAGAATTAAGTCTCGTGTCCCAGCCCTCTTTAAACCTCTTGGACTTCATCCTAAAGAATCCCAAAACACAGCAACATCCCCTGCATTTTTCCAGAAACAATACTCGACAAGAACAACAAAATCTAAAGGAAAAACTTCAGGAACTTCAAGAAACCACAATGTCATCTAATGAGGCATGCTTCTACGTATTTTCATGAAAGAATTCAGTAAGCACAAATACTATAAATTGAATGGGGAAAAAGAAGGGTTTAGGACGTGCCTTTGTGTTAACAACGGTCAAAACCAAATATCGGCACAAAGGGTCGTAGCACAATCGGGGAATGAGTTCCCTTCCCTTTCCTCCTACCAATCTTATGATTCTCTTCCTCCTTTTTTTTGATTCATGCAGCGGCCACTGCCCATTCTCCCCAATCCTAGGTTGGCCTCCTCTCCCCCTTTTTAAGACTTCGGATTTGGGTATTTATGTGTAGGGATTAATTTGGCCCACTAATCTATATTAAACTTAGTTTTTTAGGCCCAATTTAAGTAAAATAAAAAGAAAATTCAAAATTTTGGTGTACTTTACAAGAGGTCTCCTATTTTACCGAAATTTGATTTCTAGAGTAAAATAACTATTGGTTTGAAATAAACTGGATTTCGGATGCTACAATTCCTCCCCCTTAAATGAAATTTTGTCCTCGAAATTAAAGCTTACTAAATAACTCTAGATAGCGACTTCTCAAGTCAGTCTCAGTCTCCCAAGTGGTTTCCTCCTAGGATTGATTCGCCCATTTGACCTTGACCATCTTTATTACTTTGTTCCACAACTTCCTCTCTTGTGTGCTTAAAATCTGTGTAGGCCTCTCCTCGTAAGATAGGTTTGATGTAAGCTATAGTGGCTCAAAGTTTAGCACGTATGAAGGATTCAACATGTACTTGCAAAGCATAGATACGTGGAACACATTGTGTACTCTCACAAGATTAGGCTGTAAAGCAACTTGATATGCCAATGCTCCCACTCTATCCAAGATCTCAAAGGGCTCAATGAATCTTGGCCTAAGCTTGCCCTTCTTGCCAAATCTCATAACCCCCTTCATGGGTGCTACTTTCACAAACACATGGTCTCCAACGGCAAACTCGAGCTTTCTTCTTCTCTTGTCAGCATAACTCTTCTGTTGGCTCTTAGCAGCCTCATCCTATCCCGGATTTTGACTACTAAGTATGCGATATGCCGCACAATCTCTGGGCAGATCTCAGTTCTTTCTCCGACCTCATCCCAATGAATAGGCGACCTATACTTTCTTCCATAAGGTGCCTCATAAGGAGTTATACCTATAGATGTCTGATAACTATTGTTATAGGTAAACTCTACTAAAGCTAACTTTGGTTCCCAGCTTCCTTGAAAATCGATCACACAAGCCCGCAACAAGTCCTCTAGAATCTGTATCACTCTCTCAGACTGGCCATCTGTCTGAGGATGAAGCGCTATACTGAACAACAACTTAGTCCCCATAGCAGATTGCAGACTCTTCCAGAAGGAGAACGTAAACCTTGGATCTCTATCAGACACTATCGATACTGGAATCCTGAATGTACAGCTCTACATACTATGTTATGGTAAAAGTCGTCTTGACTCGCAAAAAGTGTGCTGATTTAGTGAGTCAATCAATGATCACTCAAATAGCATTAAAGCCTTTTATTGTCCTCAGCAATCCCACAACAAAGTCCATCGTAATGTTCTCCCATTTCCACTCAGGAATAGAAAATGGTCTCAGCATCCCTGCTGTTCTCTAATGCTCTACCTTTACCAGTTGACAATTTAGGTATTCAAATACAAAACGCATAATATCTTGCTTTATACCTGGCCACCAATAGAGTAGTTGCAAGTCTTTATATATCTTTGTACTCTCCGGATGTATAGAATATGGAGAAATATATGCCTCTGTCATAATCTCAATCCTAAGAGAGTTAATATTAGGAACCCAAAGTCAGCCTTTGTATTTAGCTATTCCATCCTCTACAGAATACAACATACGACCCTTAGATTCATCCCTTTGTCTCCACTTCCTCAACTGTTCGTCTGTCGACTGCCCGATACGAATGCTGTCTCTTAAGGTAGACTGTATCGTCAAAGTGGATAATCTAGGAGTGTTGCCCTTAGTATAAATCTCTAGATCGAACCTCTGAATCTCTGTTTGAAGAGGTTTCTGCATCGACAGATGAGCTATGACGTCTTCCTACTCAAGGCGTCTGCAACGACACTAGCCTTCCTCTGGTGGTAGCTAATTTCATAGTCATAGTCCTTCACAAGCTCTAACCTTCCTCATGTTCAGTTCCTCCTGGGTGAAGAGGTACTTGAGACTCTTGTGATCGGTAAAGACTTTGCAATTCTCACCGTACAAGTAATGTCTCCAAATTTTCAAGGCAAAAACAACTGCTGCTAAGTCCAAATCGTTCGTCGGATAATTCTTCTCATGAACCTTTAACTATCTAGACGCATAAGCAATAACTCGATCGTGCTACATCAAAACGACACCCAATCCGAGTTTAAAAGCATCAATGTACAACACATAGTCCCCTTTCCCAGATGGCATCGCTAGAATTGGTGCGGTAGTAAGTGCCTGCTTCAGCTCCTCAAAACTCTCTCGATAGTTAGCTCCCCATACGAACTTGGCATTCTTTTTCGTCAAGGCTATCAAGGGCACTGTAATAGACGAAAAGTCCTTAATAAATTTTTGATAATGGCCCATCAAGCCTAAGAAACTGCGTATCTCGGTTGGACTTCTCGGTACTAACCACTCTTTCACGGCCTCCACCTTAGATGAGTCAACTGCTACTCCTTCACTCGAAATAATGTGGCTTAAGAATGCTACCTTCTCCATCCAAAATTCGCACATGTTGTACTTAGCATATAGTTTCTGATCCTGAAGTACTTGCAATGCGGTCCTCAAGTGTTGTCTGTGCTCATCTCTGCTCTTAGAGTAGATCAGGATGTCATCTATGAATATGATGATGAACCGATCCAAGTATGGCTGAAATACGTGATTCATGAGATCCATGAAGATCACTGGGGCATTCGTCAACTCGAACGACACTGCCAAAAACTCATAATACCTATAACGAGTTCTGAAGGTTGTCTTGTGAACATCTGCTTCCCTCACCTTTAATTGATGGTACCCCGAATGAAGATCTATCTTCAAAAATATCGAAGCTCCCTATAACTGATCGAAGAGATCCTTGATCCTTGGCAATAGGTACTTATTCTTTATGGTCATCATGTTCAACTCTTGATAATCAATACAGAGTCTCAGTCTTCTGTCCTTCTTCACGAATAACACTGGCACGCCCTATGGAGAATAACTAGGACGAATAAATCTCTTATTTAGCAACTCTTTAATCTGGTCCTTCAATTCTTTCATCTCGGTAGGTGCTAGACGATATAGTGCCTTCGAAATGGGTACTGTACCCGGTAACGATTCTATAGAAAATTCTACTTCTCTGTCAGGTGGGATACCAGCAACATCGTCAGGAAATACCTCAGGGAACTCCCTGACCACTTCCACATCCTCTATAGGCTGATTGACTATGTCGGGTACTGAAATGATGCTGGCTAGAAATCCTTGACAGTCTCTATGCAAAAGTTTCCTCATACGAACATAAGAAATGACATACGACACCTACCTGCTCTTCACTGCCTCAAAAATAAATGACTTCCCACTGATCGGTTTGACTAACACTGACCTTTGCTGGAAATCAATCAAAGCTTCATTTAATGTCAACCAATCCATGCCCAATATAATATCGAACTTAGGCATTGGCAACACAATAAGATCTGCCCGAATAGTGTTCTCCTGCAGCCTGAGCTCTATGTTTCTAACCCAACTGGTAGATAACATCTCTTCCCCTAAAAGGATTGTCACTCTACATCCCCCTTCCACATGCTCAGGGATGATTGCTAAACGATTCACAAATGATTCAGATATAAACAAGTGCGTAGCTCCAAAATCCAATAAGCATAAGTGGCTACCCTGCAATATAAATCTTGCATGTGTCAACAGAAACATCACATCAAGTCCAAGTCTCTCAAAATCTACCACAAAATTTTTAACTCCTATGGTTTAGGCATCAATTTTTTTTAAAAAATCTTTTAATTATCCATAAATTCTGAACTCCTACCTTAGCAATAATTCTAGCATTTGGACTTAGCATCTCAATAAATTTAACGATTAAAACTTTATCGAATCAACTATAATATCTGTGATGAGTGTGGTGTCTGGCTCAGCCTGTTAGGCATGCATCACATAAGCCCTATCGGTCATTGGCTGCTTTAGCTTCAGGCAACCATAAGATTGATGCCCTTCCTCGTCGCACTTAAAGCACTTACCTGATCCCCACATGCACTTGCCAAAGTGATGATGGTTGCACTCCTTACACAAGGGTTTGTCACCTACCTTCGGGGCAACTGGCCTCGAAGGCTGCTGCTTCTGTTGTCCTTGAGGCCTTTGGGGCCCTTGTAACCTCGGTGATCCTACAAACGATTTCTTATTTGCTGTTGTCGATATTGTCTCTTTCTCTGCATCTCAAAATTGATATCCTTCAGGGCTTGCTCTTCCCGGAAGGCTCTGGTAATAGCAGAAGAGTACTCAGTCGGGTCCGCCATCAACACATCGCTGTAAATAGTAGGCCACAAACCGTCCAAAAAAAGTGCCTCAGTTTTTCCTCAACATCATTTGCAATTAGAGGCACAAAGTGACACCCCTGTCAAACTTCCGGACATACTCCACAACAATTAAGTCTCCCTATCGGAGACTTATGAACTCCCTCTTCACCCTTGACAGCACATCGGCTGTGAAGTACTTCTCATAGAATATCTTCTTGAACCCCTCCCAAGTCAAGGTGTTCAAGTCAATTGACTTCTGTGCCCTTTCCCACCACAAAGAGGCATTATCCTTCAGTAAATAGGTGGTGCAACGCACCTTGCCTGCATCTTCCATGTCCATAAACTTGAATATTACCTCTAACGATCTGATCCATCCCTCAGCCACAAATAGATCTGTAGTGCTAGAGAAATCTTTAGGGTCCATCCTCTTAAAGCGCTCATAAACTGCTTCTGGTCGAACCCTACGAGAAGTTTTAGTGTGCTACTCCAACAATTGCACCATACCTTCTAGCATACGAGTACTAGGGGGTGGGGGTGGAGGAGGTGTCTGAAGCACTCAATCTTCAATATCATCGACGGTGGTGCCTCCCCATACCCCTCCTCTCTATTCCCCCTATTCCTCCTTTCGTACCGTCAGGGAGGCATCTCTGTTCTCAATCCAAAACAAGAAAATAAACCGCATGCATTTATTCATATATATATATATATATATATATATATATATATATATATATATATTGACAAATGGCATAGCAATTAAATTCTTAATAAATTTTATCTAAAGTTACAGACTTTAAGGCTTGAATTCTTGGGCTTCTCACACTCGACAGTAGGTACATCCCTTACCAGAACAACCGCTCTGATACCAACTAAAACGACCCTATACTAAATTTAACTAATGATACTAAATGTTTTTTTCCCCGAAAGCTATAGTTCACGCAGTACTGTTCACCAAAAACTTCTATTCACTGAAATTAGAAAACTCATTATTAAAAACTTTAAAACAAACAATGCCAATGAAACCTTTAAATGTTACTTGAGTCATGAACTACACTAAAATAAATTAAGTAGCAATCAACATTCAAAATTCCAGAATTTAAACCCTCAAACCATCTTTATTAAAAACCATCCCCTCAAATTTTATTATCTTTGGTTTTATGCGAAAACGGAAGGTCTTTGGGAGTGCACTGCCTAGGTCCTGATCCATTCAAGTGTCAAAGCCTCCTGCCTCAGTATCCTCCTCACCAACAACCATTCAAATCTAGTGAGTCTAACGACTCAGCACATCCCGAACCAGTATTACAAGTACATAATCTTCCATTCACATGCATAATACCATAATAATAATTCTTTTTTTTCCTACAAATTCATTTAACTTAAATTCAATGGCAATCACCTTAATCTAAACCTTTAGAATAACTTGATGTCTATCATAGACCTCTCCTCAACTTAGCATAAGCATAGTGGTGTAGTACCTTCATCAAAAGTGACATCCTCTCTCCGATGGATCCATCTACAAAGTATATTACCGGGCTGGCAGAGTTCATTGACCCCATTATCGCCAAATCCCTCATGCCAACTTATAGTGAGTTCACTGTCACTATTTTCAACGGATTCCTTTCCTCTCGTGAGTTCACTACCCCCGTTTTCGACGGATCCCTTCCCTTTTGTAAGTTCACCGTCGTCGATTTTGATGGATTCCATCCCCTCTTGTGAGTTCGCTGTTGGTCCCGTGCATCCGACAAGAGGGGTGAATTGCCCTGAAAAGACAAAAATACCCCTTCCAAAACTTTCGACTTTGATTAAGGCAAACACTTTAATAAGAGAAACTAAAATGCATAAAATAAGTACGAGACAAAAAGATTACTTGGTTTGCAACCGAAGAGATTGCTAATTCAAGGTAAGTGTAGCTCAACTAATCAACTTCTTCTTTGACACCAGTCGGAGGAGGAGAAGCCTCTGCAAAACTTTGAAAGCACAGATTTTGAAGAAAATAGTGAAATAACTCAAATACAGAAAGTGTTGTTCTAAACTGACTGAGTCATGGCTCTATTTATAGTGTTCTGGTGAATTTTATCTGTTGCTGATGTGGCACGGTCCGGGCACCCAAACCCTCTCCAGGCGCCCAACGAGGTAAACTCTATCTCCTCACAACGGCCGGTAGATAGAGTTTTTTCATATCCGAGTGCTTGGACCATGTCTGGGCACCTTAACCATGTCTGGGCACCCGAACCATTGCTGACGTGAACCCGAAGAGTGATCCACTGCGATGTGGCACCCTTTGGGCACCCTGGTGATCCGGGCGCTCGGATCCGTCAACTTCGTGTTGACTGTCCAACGCCTTCTCCAGTCACTACATTCTTCTCTGGTCGCCTGGGTGATCCTCTGGCTTTCCAGAGTCAAACTCACCCGAACCCAACTTCGGCCTTCTCTCCTCGAGCAATCTTTCGCTCCGATTTCTAGTCCCTCAAAAACTTTGTGTGCTTCCTTCTCATCTGCCAACATACTTTTCTGCAGCACCTTGTCCCTTGGATGCACTGAACCCGTCGACTCCCTTCCCGTGCCATCTTTCACGCTAGTTGTGTCTTCCGCTCGACTTCTTGTGTTCCTAAGCTCCTGCACACTTAGACACAAGGATCAAATACACAAGACCTAACTTGACTTGGTTGACCACATCAAAACCAACACGATGCACTTACAATCGCCGCACCCATTCTTGATGGATTTACCTCACTACCTCCAGTCACATCTAATCGTTTTCAACTCGTTGTCCTAGCCTCTCAACTCGACCAACACTACTCTAACTCTAGCCCCTAACTCGCCTCAAAACATGATCATACCACATCCCCATGCAAACCCCAGTCTACAAGGACGAGTCCAAAAACTACGCCATTGAGACATCGATCCTCCCTTCTCGAAACGAACTCTACCTTGCGACTCAACTCCCTCCCCGCCAGAATTAAGTCTCACATACCAGCCCTCTTTAAACCTCCTGGACTTCATCCTAGAATCCGAAAATGCAGCAACATCCCCTACAGTTTTCCAACCACAATACTCGACAAGAACAACAAGATCTAAAGGAAAAACTTCAGAAACTTCAAGAAACCACATTGTCATCTAATGAGACATGCTTCTACGTATTTTCATGAAAGATTTCAGTAAGGACAAATACTATAAATTGAATGGGAAAAAGAAGGATTTAGGATGTGTGCCTTTGTGTTAATAACGCTCAAAACCAAATACTGGCATGAAGGGTTATAGCGCACGATCGGGGAATGACTTCCCTTCCCTTTCCTCCTATTGATCCATGATTCTCTTTCTTTTTTTTTTCTTTTTGATTCGTGCAGCTAAGTCTTGGTCGTCGCCCACTCTCCCTGATCCTAGGTTTGCCTCCTCTCTCCCTTTTTAAGACTTCAGATTTGGGTATTTATGTGTAGGGATTTATTTGGCCTATTAATCTATGTTAAACTTAGTTATTTAGGCCCAATTTAAGTAAAATAAAAAGAAAAATTAAAATTTAGGTGTACTTTACAAAGAGGTCTCCTATTTTACCGAATTTGATTTCTAGAGTAAAATAACTACTGGTTTGAAATAAATCGGATTTCGGACGCTCCCAGAAGTTTCTCAAGCCACTAGCACCACTAACTTCACAAACATTCGCTTTCAGTGCCATACATGGTTTGCAAAATCGCTATCCGGATCGTGGGATCGTACGATCCTACGATCCGGATACCCAAAATCGATCCAGGATTGTGCAAAATCGATTTTTGCAGCAGGATCGGTAGGATCGGAATAGAATCGATAGGATCGTAACATGATCGAAGCAAAATCGGAGCAGGATCGGTGGAAGCTTTAAGAGGTCATAACTTTTGACTTGGATTGAACCATGGGACCTATAATATATCAAATCAATGCTCGTTTGAAGATCTTTAATAAATTTCAAAGTTTATCTTTAACCGCTCTATTTCAAACCCAAAAAATATCATTTAAATCTTTTTCGGATATCCAAAAGATTTTAGCTTTTTTTATTATCTTTTTTTTTTGTCTTATTAGGGTTTTAAATTATTTAAACATATGTTTAATTATTTTTGAGTTAGTTTTTTATCAATAATATTTTGTCATTTCTTTTTCCCAAAATGATGAGTTTTGGATGCTTATTGTCTAGTATTGTGTGACATCAACCAATCTTTAGAAGATTATTTTCGGCATTCATATTTGAATCAAAGAATTCAATAGCTTCTGTTATGTACGTTAGGTGCTTTGTTGGCATTTAAATTGGATCGTCTTATAAACCAAGGAAATATTTTTGACGTTGAATGTGTATTATTATTGTGTTAATAGAAATTTTATATTCTTTCATTTTATGATACAAAAATATAAATATTATTACTATGCAAGAATGGTAGTTAAACTACTAGTTAATTTAAATTTGTACATGTAGTAATGTAATCTGAGGTGTTGAGTGTAAATGATTGCATATATATGCAAAATTAGTTATTTATTTATATGTAAATGAGTTTTTAGGTATTTTTTCTAATTATTAATCATGTATGATAAGACTTTGAAGGTTTTTGGTAGGATCGTACGATTCTACGATCCAATCCCTACCGATCCGATCCCGATCCTAAATCGATTCTGCGTAGGATCGTGATTCTACAAACTATGGCTCTTCCATTGGTTATCAAAATTTGTCTCCATGTCACCTCTATCAATTTGTGATGCCACCCACTAAACATTAGAGTCATTGATTTCTTCCCTTCATGCTTGATCTTCAAAATGTTGTCTCTTTTGTTCTGCTTAAGATCTGCACTAGGTTGGCAATGCCAGCTACCCTCAATGTCTAATGCTTTGGGTAGTTTCTATCTCTCTACCTTCTGATTCCTGCCTGCCCCACCTCCTGCACCTAGATGTTTCTCTGATTTCATAGATGATTGTCCTCCAAATCCAAATTCAAATCCTTCTAATTCTATTCCCCTATTAGCAGCTATACTACCTACCAACTTATTTTATCAATAGCACTTCTTGATATAGAGTTCTGCATAAGTGCTTCCCTCCCTACAGAGCTTCTCTTATAGGGCTTGCATTGGTGAAAGTTTCATTCCTCCTGAGGTGCTTTCTTCAGCACTTCATTCTGCTTTCAGATCTTTGGCTTTCTTTAGCACTTCATTCTTGGTTTCGTTTGGGCTCCAGCTGTCTTTTCTATGTCACTATATCTCAATCAACCTCTCAGCGTGTTCACTACCCTTATCTCTACACTTCTTCCCAGTGTCCTTGATTGTGCCAGACACTAGTCTCCCTCTCTCTCAAATCATTTTCTAGAGGTAGAATCCCTCTTTTCTAACAAGCAAAACTTATTTCCTATCCTTAGCTTGCTTCTTCTTCTTGACCCTTCTTCCAAATTTTCTTGTTTTTCCTTTCCTACACTCACTGTGTACCATAATACACAATCCTATCAGCTAGTTATAGGATTTGTCTACTGCTTCCTTCTCCCTTTTCATCAATTTGTCAGGTGCTGTTGTATGAGGCACGACAGGTAGAAGCTCACCCAAGAGACTTTTCTCCTGTGGTCTTTCTCCATCCTCTAGTCGTCCCTGTAAACCTCATTGAATGTTTTCCTTCTCTCTATCCATCTTTGTACACACCAGTTAAAGAAGAAGCACACGTGAGAGACTTGTTATGTGGCCTTTCTTCATCCTTTCTCTATCAACTTATTGATTGATATGAGGTCAAGGAATCAATACCTATGTGATCTGCAACAACTCTTTCAAGCTTTGTTCATATGGTTAATTTTGTGAACACCAAATGGCTATTTTTTCTTACAGCGATACTACTTCGTTAGAATGTCTGAGGAAACAAAGATTGATGAAGTTTACTCTAATTAGAAAGAAATAATTGAAATGTTTGAGAGGAATACAAATTAGCATTGCCCTTTTTAACCCTTTGAAATATACTTTAGCGTTGTCACTTCTCAAAGGAACAGAAGATGGAAAATACTCAAAAGGCTCTTTCAACTAAGAGTAGTAGCATTCTAGAGTACTTACCAATGAAGGTAACAAAGTATTTAAAATTATAACACACTTTCAACACACACACAAAATAAAAAATCGTACCATTCTAAAATATGCATCACCGAAGCTGACAAATTATTTAAAACCAATAGTTAAAGTTCATTGGCTAAAACTATTTTCAAAAACTTGAGCTATTAGGAAAGCTCCAATTTATATATTTGTATTGTAAATAGTCTGCCTTCATGTGTGGGTCTGGGTGACACTCTCTCTTCATGTGTGGGTTGGATACTTGATTTGATTGACATGGCCTCATAACATATACAACAATAATAATCAAGTCTTATCCTACTAGGTGGGGTCGACTTTATGAATCCTTTTGTATCATTGAGCTCTATCTCCTATTATATCATCATCTATATTTAAATAAATTTATCTTGTTTTATCGTTGCTAATCAAGTCTTTTTTGGCCTTCTTCTTCCTCGATTGATATATGTGTTTGTCATAATTTCACATCACTTAACTGTAGCATTTATTGGTCCTCTAAGTATATGTCTGCACCATCTTAAACGTATCTCTCGGAGTTTTTCCTTAATAGATGCAACTCTGACTTTCTCTCTAATACTCTCATTTCTTATTTTTTTCATCCTCGTATGTCCATACATCCACCTTAACATCCTCATAACATATGAATGATTCAATTTTTTTAAGATAGGTAGGATTTGAATTTTTATAAATAATTGTTAGCCAATCAATTTTAAAGAGGAATGCTAATAATATAATTATATAAATTGTTTCCTTTTCTAAGGATCTTCTTTTGGGACATCTGGTTTACCAATCAGACCCTATATATCCAGACATGCTAAGAAGGGTGTTGATGTATCTTTTTGAACACTAGCAAGAAATGAAGATTGGACGTGCTCACTTAATTGCAAGACATACACTCTAGATTCTAAAGATTAGATAAAATGTGAATAACTTTTTGTAGATTTTGTAGGTTAAGATAACCCATGAGATTATTTTGGAGTGGAGAAGAATCAAGCACTAGAGAAGATAAGTGTTTAGCCACCACCAACTGATATAATGCTTGAGATTTATGCCTTATTTTGCTCACTTTTCCTTAAATCATAATGGAAATAGAATCAATATTAGAGGTTACCAAAAAAGTGATTTAGTGTGTTTACATGTAGATAATAAGTTCAAAGGATATCTAGGCGTATAGAAGACAAAAGAAAGTAGTATTTGATCAATACACCGATAAATAAGGATATTAATCTATCAGAATGGTGCAAAAGCAACTCATTTCATTATTGTATCGGAGTTTTAGTTTTTAACTGAAATGATATGGTGTTGGTACCGTATCATGTCATACCGATATAATTTTGATATTTTTTAAATATAAAATATATTAATTAAAATTAAAATTTTTAACTTAAATATTAAAAAATTAAAAATGCAATAAATAAATAATAATAATAATAATAATTTTTTTTTTAAAAAAAATTGAATCACGGAGCCACCACCGTGATCCCATGATGACCTTTGCGGGGCCACGAAGGCCTTCGCGATCCCACCCGTGACAACCTCTGTGGAGTTGTGGAGGTGCCACAATCCCATGACGGCCTCCTCAGGATCATGGAGGCCCCTTGCGATCTCATGGAGTACCACATGATCGTGGCTCCTTTGTGATCCTATAGCGTCCTGTGGTGTCGGGCAGCAGGTACAATGGTAAATTTTGCCCATTTTGACCAGAACAGTTCAAAATTTTAATCCATGATTTTCACATTGTCTTAAACTTTGACATTAGAAGTAAAGCATAAAAGTATAGTAGGTTTCATTATAAGGATAGAGGTGTCAATGTTCAAGAATTGGAGATAAAATTATTGTACTAAAGTGGATTTCAAAAACTGAGATTCTAAATGTTACAAGTTCAGATTCTAAGTAAGATTAAATGATGAAATTGAAGGTAATTTTACGAGAACCAAGACAAAATTAGGCATGGAATTGTTACGAATGAAAACTAAAAGAATTTGGTGAGACTTAAATGAACAGGGACAGTCTATGAAAAATTCAAAGATGTCTATCTTTGCCTTGTTTTAAGACTATAAGGCTAAAGGTATCTTTCCAGTACTAGTGGCTCACATTTGATGTCTGCCAAATATGGGAGGTTTATGATAGTTAATTAATTCCAGGGTAAAGATCATTTCCACTAACCCCCTATTGAGGTAGGTCATCAACGTTGAATACTAAATTCTTTTATTAAATGCACTCAACGATCCTATCCTATATAAGTGCTGTATCAAATGACATCCCAAATTGTGATATTCATTCATTTGAAATTGGCTGGCTGCAAATTAATATTTTGTAGTTGTTTTGTTTAATTATGCTTATCCTTTGGTTACCCATGTCTACTTTTACTCATTATACTTTAGGATAAAGTTGTGTCTTTTCATAGTTTTATAATTTTTTAAGCAAAGTTGAGTATCTTACTAATTGCAGAAAATTTTTGACAACATCATGAATCGGGATATACCCTGGCCACAAGTGCCTGAAGAGATGAGCTTTGTAGCCTATGATTTGATTGGCAAGTAAGATCTGAGATGTAATTAAACTTTGGTTATTTTCTTGTTTGGCAATGCTCTAAATATTATTACATTACGTTTTTCTGGTTGGAGTAGCATAGTGGGTACATGAGTCGTAATTGTGCTCTATACTGTAAAATACATTTCTCTGACCCTAAGATGTTTTACGTATGCATTTAAAAAAAACTCAAATTAAGTAGGCAACCAAACTCATCCTTTACTTGTTTTTCAGATTGCTAATTCAAAACCCAAGCCAACGACTTGGAGCAACTGGTGCTGGGGAGGTAAATATCATTTAGAATGATCAACATCTTTAATTAGTGCAGCAAAACCTGACATTAGTGTTTTACACTAGGACAGGTGAAGGCACATCCATTCTTCGAAAGCATTAACTGGGACATGCTCGCTTTGCAAAAGGTTACATTTTTCAAGTCTAGACTACTTACGCGATCCAAGATTCAGTTTCTTTTTCAAACACAACAGAAAGAAACATGACTGAATTAAGTTTGATTCTCTCTTCACAGGTAGCATTCATCCCCTCACCTGAAGGCGAAGAGGACACAAGCTATTTTGCTAGCCGGCATCAATGGAACCGAAGTAATGAGCTGCTTGCGGCAGCATCACATGACTATGATGACGGATCAGACACATGCAGTATGAGCTGCGGCAGCAGTCCTCACAGCTCCAGCCAGGATGAAGATGTACACTGATATATTTTCCGTTTTTTACCATGGAATTGGTCATTCTTGGAGATAACATTCTGTTTAAAATTTTCCGTGAACAGGGAGATGAATGTGGCAGTATGGCAGACTTTGGGCCATCGCATTCTGTGAAATATTCCTTCAGCAACTTTTCTTTCAAGGTAGGAGTTTCACTGAACCATAGTAATTGTGGTTATGAAAGATTATGCTGTGAATAAAATCTCATCTCATCCTCCTGCAAAATCACTCTCAGAACTTGTCGCAACTGGCTTCAATCAACTACGACCTGATAACAAAATGCAACTCTAGCAAAGATTCAGCAGAAGCTTCTCATCCCTGAGACCAATTTTGCGTCAGCAACTCTTTTCATTTCATGTAACTTGTTTTGAATTGTCAAGAGTCAGGCTGTCAATGGTGGCTCCTAATTAGTCCATGCAAAATATTTGTGGATGTGTATATATAGCAGCATGAGTGTGAGGAATACATAGAAGTTTAATCCTGCCGACTCAGATATGAAACTTGTAGACGAGGTGAAGTTTTCTTGAAGAATATTTTACTGTTTCATATTTTCCCGTTTTGTTCGAGTTTTATTAATTTTTTCCTTCAGGCTTTTCAGATCAAACTGTAATATCAGTAAAGAAGTACTTGGTGCACCTTCTATGATATATGCCTTGTTGAAGGCCTTGGAAACCCAATTTTGAGGTTCCTAGGCCACCTGTGAATTGTATTCAGCTTACAAAATGATTGATTATCCATCACTTCACGTGATCATGCCTTCAGCTTACAAAAATGGCCCCTGCCAATTTCTGTTTGTTCATCAAAATGATTGATAATCTTGTGATGGTGATTCAGTGGTGGTAATTCAGCTTGGAACTCAGTCTAGCCTAAATCAGCATACATTCGAGTAAAATGTCTCCTCATTGTGTTGAATAAACAAAAAGGCGGTGAGTCAAAACATATTGGAGGATATGCGTTGCTTTAATTGTATTGATTACCAGAAAAGGATTGATTAAAACGTAATTGTATGTTCAGGTTGCAAGCCGATTTAATTATGCCCATGAATTCAATTTTTTTTTCCAAAACACTTTTAGAGATGCAAACTCATATAAAGATTGTATTTAAACACCTTGTAATCAAATTTCAAGAAATTGTGAGATTTTTTTTTTTAGAATTTGGCTTTCACACAAGTTATAAAATGGATTTGTGA